>NC_056743.1:27330309-27630309 GCF_019279795.1 Protopterus annectens
CCACAAGGACAAATATGACTCTGTCATTGTCCATGTTGGTGTGAATGACATGAGACGTACCTCCCTGGACTACATGAAAAGGGACATGGAAGAGCTCTCCAATCTTGTAGCCCAGGCAGGTATGACCCTAGCCCTGAGTAGCATTCTGCCATCACCCAGAATGATACCGCAGTACAAGGACAAAATGATCGACTACAACAACTGGCTAAGCTTCTGGTGTCATTCTAAGGGGATCGAGTATCCGTCTGCTTGGGATCACATGGTTGCCAGACCACGATGCTTTGCCACAGACCGCCTGCGCCTGTCGCCCCTGGGATTCCAGATACTGGTTAAGGCTCTTGCTGCCCCTATAGTGCCTTTTTTCGACAAAGTTCAAATAACAAATTCACCACCGAAACAGGAACAGGCAAGAAAAAACTGAGGGTAATGCTACTCAATGCTAGAAGTCTAAATCTCAAAATGCACTCACTCGAAGCACTCCTTAAAATGGAGAACATCGAAATCTGTGCAGTGACTGAGACTTGGTTCAAGGCTCCAGAGAGCACCCCTGCACTACCAGGCTATAACTCATACCACACTTTTCGGCCATGTAACCTGGACCGAAACACCAAAGGTGGAGGTGTGTCCATATTCATTAAGGATATCCACACCTCCAGGCTAGTTGCTCAGCATAATGCATCCAAAGTTATCCAAGTGCAACTAACTCTGGGAAAAACTGTAATCCAAATTGTAGCTTGCTACATATCCGCCACCATGCCCCAGGATTCCCACTCCTCTTTTCTTGATGTACTGGAAAATATTAGGGTTCGACCAAACACCCTAATAATGGGCAAATTCAACTACCCCACCATTAACTGGGAAAACTACTCATGTACCAACTCCTTCGCTCAATGCTTTCTGGAATTCATAAACTCCAATGCCCTAGATCAACTTATCCACACCCCCACCAGGGGCAACAATATCCTAGACCTAGTCATTACCAACATGAGTGACCGGTGTTCCACACCTGAAGTCAACTTCTCATTGGTCCGATCCGACCATAAGCTAATCACCCTTGATGTCCATATCCCGCCCCCACCCCCATTAAGGAAACCATGGACAAAATTTCTCCAAAGCCAACTTCATGCTTCTTAAGACAGAAGTGGTGAACTTCATGACACCCATGCAGATGGAAAATACAGTTACAACTGCTGAATCCTACACAAATGCACTCTATAAGCACTTACACGAGTGCATGGATCGTGCTATCCCAAACAGAACCAAGATGCTATCCTCCAAAAAAAGGAAGCCAATCTGGTGGTCCCCTGCCATAAACAAACTGTACAACAGAAGGAAGAAACTATTGCAAAAGAGTAAAATCCCATGAGTGGAGGAGCTCCGTGGTCAGGCTCAGTAAGAAGCTGAGATCCCTTATAAGATCCTCCAAAGCTAGCAACGAAAACAAAATCACCACTAATTCTAAGGACAACCACAAAGCATTCTATAGCTATGTCAAGAATCTCGATGGCAACACCGAGATCTGCTCTGAGTTACAGCACAACAGCATGAAAATTACAGGACCAACTGATATTGCCAACATCCTGGCAGTTAGGTTCTGTGCTAACTTTACCCCCCCCCTTCACCCCCTAAAGGGCCCATATCTATACAGGAAGAACGCAGAGTCCCTGTAATCACAACAACGCAGGTAAAAGCTGCAATCTCTAAAGCCAAAAACACAGCATCCATGGGACCGGACAACATCCCAGGCTGCATTTTATACGAACTTCAGAACGAACTGGCTCCCCACTTAAGTACCATGATCAAGAATAGCCTCGCATCAGGCTTTGTGCCCACTGAATGGCACACAGCAAGTTATCCTACTCCACAAAGGGGGAGCCAACACTGATCCCAGGAACTATCGACCTATTAGCCTGACAAGCCAGGTCTGCAAGGCCATGGAACATATCATTTATTTATTTATTTATTTATTTTTATTTTACATTTATTTACCGGGCTGGTCCGAGAGTAATGAAAGAAGGTGTTATAAAGAGAAAAATTAGTGGAATCACAAGATTAGTCAGGATTGATGCATGGGCATAACCAGTGTGTTTTAAGGTGTTTTTTAAGATTTTGTTTAAAGAGGAAAGGGGAGGGAATGGAAGTTAGAGCAGTAGGTAGGAGACTCCAATATTTACCGATGGTAGTGGAGAATACGGAGTCACCAGCAATGTTGTTAGACTTAGTTAACCTCACTAGAAGTTTGCTTGAAGAGCGTAAGGAATTTAGGTTAGTATAAAGAGTAATAAGGTTAGAAAGTATGGGTGTGTTATTGGGTTGGTAAAATATCCTATGGGCAAAGGTGAGTTTATAGAAGTAGATACCAAAGTGGTATCAAGAATAAGAAAAGGACCCATCGTCACATTATCAGACTCTGAATCCTCATCTGAGAATCGGGTACCCTAGCCCATTTGGAACTGATAAAGACATTGGTAACCTCCAAACTCTGGATCCCACCCAGTTCGGGTTTGTGAAAGGCAGCTCATGCCTCTTGAACCTGATCGACTTCTTTGAGGCAGTCACCAAAGCTGTAGATGAGGGTAAGGTGGTTCACACAGCCTATCTTGACCTCTACAAGGCTTCTGACACCATCCCCCATTCTGGAATTATAGCTAAACTCACTAAACTAGGTATAAATCCCTATGTCACAAGATGGGTTGCCAACTGGCAAACTGACAGAACCCACACTGTAAAAGTTGCAGACTCCAAATCTGACCTCAAAGCAGTGACAAGTGGAGTACCAAAGGGTTCCGTCCTAGGACCACTCCTGTTTGGTATCTACATCTCTGAAGTACAGGCTAACACAGAAGGCCTCTGGCTAATGAAGTTCGCATATGACTGCAAACTAGGAGCCTTAGTCAAGTCCCCAAATGATGTGGACATCCTACAGAAGGGCCTCGCTGAGACAGATGCCTGGTGTCAGAGCCATGGCCTCAAGCTCAATGACAAAAAGTGCAGTGTCATCCTCTTTGGTAAAAACTCTGTACCCATGAACTACCACATAGGCAGGAATCTACTTAACACTGAATGTGTGATGAGAGAACTTGGGACCCAGGTGGACAGTAGTCTCTCCTTTGATAGTCACATCGCCACAGTAGTCAGGAAGTCCTTCTACGTGGCACACCTCATCATAAAAGTGTTCTCATCCAGGAAATAAGAGGTCATTGTTCCCCTCTACTCGACATTCATTAGACCCATTATAGTGTACAACGCCCCTTTTAGAATGTACCTCACAAGACATCTGCAGCAGCTGGAAAGGCCACAGAAGTACCTCACAAAGAGGATTACTGGCCTCAAGCAAATGCCCTACACTGACCGCCTCAAAAAACTCCAGCTTTACTCCGTAGCATATCGCCTACTCCGAGGTGATCTCTGCCTAACATATAAAGCTATGTCAAACCCAGAGCTGTTGGACATGCTACATCTAAAGAAATCCCAATCCCTCCGAGCTACACGCTCTAGGGACCTAAACCATGTCACCACAATAAACAGGACATGCTGGAGGGATAGATTCCTGTCCCAGAGACTTCCCATACTCTGGAACAGGCTACCCATCTATGTCAAGCAAAGTTTTTCATTAGCACTGTTCAAGAAAAATCTTGATGAGTGGATGGGAAACAGGAAATACACCCCCGGGGATCACTTCTGTACCTCTGCTCAACAGTGGCACAGGAAAATAATTTTCTTGGGTGGTGTAAGCCAGGGAACCTTGTTGGGTAGGCTTACGTAGGCCCTTGGGCCGATAGCCTAGTACCTACCTATGAACCTACGAACAAGGCTGCCTGCAAAGAAAAGCAAGCCTAGTAAAATAAGTCTTCTGGAACTTAGGAATAGGAGAGACAAACATATGTTTAAGGTCCTGCAAAGCCTTGCCTTTTCTTGAAGAGACTTAAACATATCATCAGCAGTCATGTAAAAACAACCAAAGGAAGCAACAGGCCACGTCTGTAGAAAAATAAAAGCAATTTATTTATGTTTTCAGGTAATGACTGCAGGCAGTGCCAAGAACACCTCATGACAGACCCAAAGGAAGCAGCTCTGGAAGAGGCATCATCAGCATCATAGCTACACTTGATAGTGTGAAGAGCCACCTGAGAAGTAGAACCCAAAACAGAAAGAGCAGAAGATTTTGCCTCAGAAACAGGGAGGTCAGGAAGAACCTGACAAGCCTGAGCAAACAAGGCCAGAGAATATCTGTTCATAGGGGTCTGATAACTAATGGCCCGGAAAGCCAAAGTAGAAGCAATATGAACCTTCTTACCAATTCTCTCCATTGCTCTACTATCCATATCTGAAGGCAGAAGCTTGAAAGAGGGCAAATGTTTGGAAGGCTTGTAAGAGGAGACTGACATCACAGCAGAAGGAAACAAATAAAAATTGACAATCCTGTGGAACCTTACAGAACCTGTCAGGTTTCTTTGGAGCAGGAGGCTGAGAATCAGGAGACCTGGAAGCAGCTACAAAGGTGTCTAACAAAGCAGCCAACACAAGAGGTACTGTAGAAGGTTTAGGTGTGTCCACCTGAAACAGTCACAATACCTTTTCTGGATATCAGACACCTGAGAAGAATCACACTTAAAGTACTCCATCACTCTAGCTATATTGTCTCCAAAAGGCAATTCCTCAAAAGAAGACTCAGGACTCTCAGACTCTTTCACCAGAACCATAAAACAAAGGTGAAGGCATCTGGGAAGAATAAGAAAAGGACCCATCGTCACATCATCAGACTCTGAATCCTCATCTGAGGAACTGGGTTCCCTAGCCCATTTGGAACAAGTAGAAGTCTAAGGGGGAGTAGGCACATAAACTCCTTGGGGAGTCTTCAGGGCCATTAAGGCATTAAACAGGCCCTGAGAAAACACCTGCTATTACCTGTGAAGATTCTTGGGGTGTACAGAAGTATGCTTAGTCTTCTTCATTTTACTGGCAAGAATGTCAGCTCTAACACCAGGGGTTCCAATCCTTAATGAGATTCAGTAAGAGTATCCAGAACTTCTTCCCCGACCAAAATCTGCACATTGGCTTTAGGGGCATCTAAGATGATTAAAGTACAGTTGTGTACACTTACCATAAATGTAGATGTTTGAGTGTATTCACTGTTGCAGTCATCACACTTGGGTTGTCTGTCTGCAGGTAGCCCTCAGTCGGCCCAAATACCAGAGTTTTGGGATTTCTGCATCAGATGTTCTCACCTCTTCCATGACGTCAGGTCGTCATGGATATAAAACATGCAGCTGACGCCATTACATCAGTTTTTCTTGCCCCAGATGTCAGCAGCCTCCAAAATAGGAAGCATTACATGGTGTGGAACACCTCCAGTAAAACAGTAAAAAGTAAATACCATTGCCATAAGATATGTAGAAAGAATAGAAAAGTCTGGGGACTGGAGAGAGGGTAACCAGGACTGCAACAGTGAATACACTCGAACATCTACATTTATGGTTAAGTGTATACAACTGTACTATGTTCGTGTTTCACTGTTGCAGTCATCACACTTGGGTTGATTCCCAAAGCTAAGGAAGGGTGGCGGCAGTCAAGAAGCTTTGGGGTTGGCTAGCAGGCCTTGTAAGACTGCTGTGGCAAATCCAACTCTGGATTTATAAAAAATAGGTAAGTGGTAATGCTTGGTAAATGTGTGTACAGAACTCCAGGTTGCAGCTTCCAGGATATCCCTGGTAGGGACTCTCCTGAGAAATGCTGTAGATGTTGAGGTAGCCCTAGTGGAATGAGTTCTGATCCCCAGTGGGGTAGGTTTACCATGGTGTTTGTAACAGAAATGGATGCAGTGTGCTATCCATTTGGAAATGGTGTGCTTTGAAATAGCTTTGCCCTTTGCCCCTGTAGCAAAGCTGACTAGCAGCTGGTCAGACTTTCTGAAAGGTTTACTTCTGTTAAGGTAGAACCTGAGCTGTCTTGTGCATGTCCAAGGAGTGCAGAATCCTTTCCCCTTTATTCTGAGGATTAGGGAAAAGGATGGTAAATGGATGGATTGGTTTAAATCCACACTGGATACCACCTTGGGCATAAATGATGGGTTAAGTCCTGAGGGAAACCCTGTCCACATGGAAAATAATGAAGGGTTCCACAGCTATTAGTGCTTGTAACTCGGACACTCTTCTTGCTGAAGTGACAGCTAGAAGCAAGGCTGTTTTCCAAGAGAGGAATTTTAACTCTGCTGCAGCAGCAGGCTCAAAAGGGGGAAGCGTGAGCTTCTCTAGTACAAAGTTAAGGTTCCAGGCAGAGGTGGGAGCTTTCCTTGGGGGCTTTAAATTATTAGTTCCTCTCAGGAACTGTTTGATGAGAGGGTGTGAAAACAGAGGTGGCTCAGTATTGTAATGAGCTGAGATGGCAGAGGCATGAATTTTAATAGATGAGAAGGATATGCCTTTGTTGAGTAGCTCTGCTAGGTAATTCAGGATTTGAGGTAAGGTGGGCACAGCTGTGTCTCTTCCTTGAGACATTCTCCAAGAACAATATCTTTTCCACTTTTCTGAATAGAATTTCCTAGTATTAGGCCTTCTGGCCTCGATGATGACATCCATCACCTGTTTGCTGAGGGTTGCAGGTGGTGTATTCAGAAAATAAGCCAGGATGCAAGGTTCAGGGTTTGCAGCTGTGAATGAAAAATCTGTCCCTCCTGCTGGGACAGCAGGGAGGGGGGTCTGATGTAGGTGCCAGGGTGGCACTGTTGTCAGACTGCATAGCACTGGATAACAGTGCTGGTATGGCCAGTCTGGGGCAATAAGGATTGTCCTTGGCCTGTCCTGTTTGATCTTGAGTAGTACTTTTGAGAGGAGGGGCAGAGGGGGAAAGGCATAAATTGAGAGGTTTTCCCATGTAAATGATAGGGCATCCACTTTCCACACTTGGCTGTGGGGATTTCAGGTGCAAAATTTGCTCAATTGATGGTTTAGGGGGTAGGCAAAGAGGTCCACCTCTGGAGTTCCCCACCTGTGGATTACAAGTTTGAATGAGTTGGGGTCCAGCTACCACTCGTGTGGGTCCAGCAGATTTCTGCTTAAGTCGTCTGCCAGTGAATTGTGTTTGCCTGGCAGAACTTCAGCTTGCAGGTGCACTTGGTTGCTCAAGGCTGTGTCCCACAGGGCCATGGCTAACCTGCAGGGTGGTTTGGAATGAGTTCCCCCCTGCTTGTTTATGTACCACATAACTGTGGTGTTGTCTGTCTTTATCCAGAGTTGCCTGGAAGGACAAAATATTTGAAGGCTGTCAGAGCATTCTGTACAGCTAACATTTCTTTTTGATTGAGATGTAGGGGAATTAGTCCTGGACTCCATTTGCCTTGAATGCATTTGCCAGCCATGTGAGCTCCCCACGCATAGTCTGATGCGTCTGTTGTCAGTGTTTGGGCGGTGAGGGGTTGAGTGAAAGGAAGTCACTTGTTGTGGTTGCATGCCTCTGCTCACCAAAGAAACTCTGCCCTTAGACAAGGAATGATAGGAATTAGTGTTTCCAGGTCCTGACAATGTTGACACCAGAGACTTAAGTACCACTGAAGTTTCCTCATATGCAGTCTTGCATATGGAATTAGCAGAATGCATGAGGCCATGAACCCTAGGGCTTGCAGAATTTTTCTTGCAGATAGCTGGGGTTTGGTGGCCATTAGTTTGAAGTAGTTTGTCAAATAAACCTATTTTTCTGGTGTTAGGAATGCCATCTGGGAAATCGTGTTCAAGCTTGCTCCCAGGAATACAATCTTTTGGCAGGGCACCAGTTGGGATTTCCTTTTGTTGATGGTGTACCCCAAAGAAGTTAGAAGTCTCTTTACAAATGACAGTTGCTGAAGTAGCAATTCCTGACTGTCCGCCTGAATCAGGCAATCGTCCAAGTGTGGGTAAATTTGAATATTTCTCTGCCTGCAGTATGCAATAGCTGGAGCCAGGCACTTTGTGAATACCCTGTGTGCAGTAGATAAGCCAAAGGGAATTGCAGAGAACTGATAGTGCATAGAGCCTGCCCTGAAACGCAGATATTTTCTGCAAGATTCCCTTATGGGGATGTGCAGATAAGCTTCTTTTAAATCTAGGGTGACTAGCCAGGTGTCCTTGGACAGCATAGGAAGAACCTGGTGCAGAGTCAGCATTTTGAATTTTGGGACCACCACGAAGGTGTTGTGAATTGACAGATCAAGGATAGGGTGCCAAGAGCCCTCTTTTTTGGGCACCAGAAACAGTCTGGAGTAGAAACCCTGTCCCCTTTGCTCTATTGGCACAGGTTTAATAGCCCTGATATTGAGAAGAGAAAGTACTTGCTTTTGAGCCTCTGCCCACTGGTTTAGGGGAAGGTCTGGCAGCCCGCTTGGGATTGGCAGTGAGTGGAAGTGGAATCTGTATCCCTGGGATACAATGTTTAGGACAAATCGGTCCTGGGTAATGAAAATCCAGTTTTTTGCATGCAGGGCGAGTTTTCCTCCTAGGGGTGCAAGTACTTGGGCCTTGCTGGGAAGGAAGATAGACAAGTCATTGTGAACTTTTTCAATAAGGGGATGGCTTACCACTCCCTGTTTTAGAGGAGGGAGCACTCCATTGTTTAGATCTCTGCATACCCTGAGACTGTAGTCTTGGTGGCCTGTTGCCCCTGGGTTTGGACTGAGAATGCCTGGGAGGGACTGGAAAGGACCAGTTTTTAGAAGGCCAATGCCAACTGAATCTAGGTGGCTATACCTGTAAGACATTTTTAACAGTTTGCATAGATTTAGCTTTTTCTTCCATCTTTTTAAGAACAACTTCTGCTTTTGCACCAAACAAACTTTTCTGGTTTAATGGATCATCTAGTAATTTTGCTGTGACATGGTCTGGCAAGATTTGCGCCTTCAGCCAAGCATGCCTTCTCAGTACAGACCCAGTGACAGCAGCCCTGCAAGATGCTTCTAAGGCATCAAAACCACACTGCAAAGTATGTTTACTAACTTTGTTTGCAGAATGCAATAACTCTTGTAAATCTTTATTTTCTGTACAATCTGGAAGAAACAACATTTTTTGTTTAATTAGTTCCGTAATATGCTGCTGGTACTTCAACATGCAAAACTGGCAATTCAAAGCTCTGATGATAAGAGTTGCAGAGGTATATGCCTTCTTACCCCATCTGTCTAAAGCTCTAGAATCCTTGTCCGAAGGGGTAGGGTTTTTGGCTGTAGTAACCTTAATGCCTTTAGGTCCCTGGGAAATAGTCTCTGGATCCGCAATGGGATTTTTAAACAGATATTTGTGAGAGTCAGGTACTCTGTAGTACATGTCAGGCTTTCTCGGAGCTGGTGGTAAAGTATCAGGAGTAAGACTGGATTCCATGAAGACAATCTACAATGTCCAGGACAGGGGGTATAGATACAGGCCTGTGCTGAGGGAAGTCTAAAAATTCTCTGAGTCTCTTTTTGGACGGAGGGAAGTCCTGGCATTCCCAGTGGAAATGCTCTCAAAGTATGCAAGGTTTCGCCAAAAGAAAAGTCCGCTGGAGGGGAGGCAGAGGGAATGGATTCATCTGCATCTAAATCCTCACAGGTAGATAAGGGAACATCCTGGTAATCAGAGGGATCACAGTCATCAGACTCATGGTCTGTAGAATCAGATGGAAAATCAATTCTTTGTCTTTTAGAGGGGAAGGCTGGCTTCCCCTAATTACAGTTATAAGGTCTTCAGCCGTTCTAAGCATTTGTTTCTGTGGCAAGGGGGCTTGAGCATGCACTTTGGCAGTCAGTTTTCTAGGCGTAGTGCAAACTCTGGGCCTAAGAAACTCGGTAGTGTTAGTCAAAAACAAAGCATTCGGTTTAATGCGAACATCAGGAGGTCAGAATACACCTTCAGTAGCCGGTGCCTGCACAGCGGCTCTGGACCCATCCAAGGTAGAGACATCCACAGGTTCCATGGTCTAATAAGCATCTCGTGGCATGCAGAACTCCTAATTGGTCTCAGCAGAGGCTTGCAAATTTTATTTATTTAAATTTGTTGACCGGGAGTGTCCGACTGGACGTAGGTTCATTTTCAGTGGAGGCCCGGGGAGAAAAGCTCCACAGTAAAATAAACAGACAGTAGTTACATTGGATTACATAGCGATTAACAATTTAACATAGCAATTACTTACAACATATTTACAGATGAAGAACATAGTACATCAGCAGACAACTAGAATCTTTATCTGTGAAGTACATAACAGACATTAACAAATGTTACAATGAGAAGTTCCTGTTGTATAATAAGTACTAGGTTTATGAGCATTTGGGCTTGCTATAATCAAGGTAGTTAGTGGAGTGGAAAGAAAGGTAGTGGTTGGATGGGGTGGATGATATCAGAGTAGGAGTTGCAAGGGCATAGCCAGCATGTTTTTAGGTGCGCTTTTAGTAAAGTTTTGAAGTGGGTGCATGATGGTATGGAGGTAATTGTGGGTGGGAGTGAGTTCCATAATTTGGCTATGGTGCAAGAGAATAGTGCTTCACCAGCAGAGTTATTGGCTTTAGTGATCTGCAAGTGATTTTTGTTGCTGGATCTTAGTGGTCTGCTGGTGCAATAGGGTTGGAGTAGATTCTGGAGGGATGGGACATTTAGTGGATGGTTTACTAGTTTTTGGGCGAGTGAGAGTTGATACCACTGAAGGAGGTGAGGGAGTTCAAGCCAGCCCAGTTCAGCAAGTGAGAGACAGTGGTGACTATGGTAGGATGCCCCTGTGGCGAATTTGGCGATTTTGTTGTAGCAGGTCTCTAGCTTGTTTAGATCACATTGCCTTAGGTTGGTATATATTGGAGAGGCATAAAGTAGGGTGGAGATAAGGTGGGAATTTGCTATTGAAATCTTTGCTGCTTTGGTGAGAAATTGTTTATTTCTGTATAATGCTCCTAGTTTTTGTGGACTTTTTTTATGGTCATGGATATGTGAATGTCAAATTTTAGTTTACTGTCTATTTCCACTCCTAGCAATTTGGTGTGTTCAGTTGGGTATATAGTTGTGTTGCCTTTTGCTGTGATGTGAAAGTGAGATGAATGTGAGTGGGTTAAAGTTTAGTTTTTTACGTATTTGATGGTAGATGACAGGTTTAACTTGGTATAGGTATTTTTTGAGTAGGAATGTTGGGGAGTGATCACTGAGGCTATCTGATAAGCAGCCTGTTATATATGACTGGGGGGTTCTTACTGACTAGTATCCAATCCAGGGTAGTGTGCTTGCTGGAGTTTTTATTTATTCTGGTTGGTGACTGGACTAGTTGGGTGAAGCCATGAAGGTGTACATGATGGGTTGGATTGTTGCCAGAACAGGATGGCCAGTCAATATTGAAATCACGTAAGATGATAGTTTCTTGGGGGAGATGGTGGGTAGACCAGCTGAGGAGGTTTTCTAGTGGAGGGATGTTTTTGCCAGGTGGAAAGTAGCATCCAATTATGTTGATGGTTTTGTTTTGGTTAATTTTGAGGCTGGTATACATTATTTCTTCATTGCCTATTTGTGGAGCTGATGATTTTAAGATCTGGATGTTTAGATGCTGTTTAAATATTATAGCTACACCACCTCCTTCTTTGTTTAGCCGGTCTACTCTTAGTATGCCGTAACCTGTAGGGAGTATTTGCTCACTGGTAATGTGAGGTTTTAGCCAGGTTTCTGTCAGGATGACTGTATCTGGGGAGTACAAGTCTATGGTGGCATGGAGTTCATGGACTTTGTTAGATATACTTCTAATATTTAGGCTTAGTAGAAGGAAGTCACTTGGCTTTCTATTGGCTGTAATATGGGAGAAGTTGTGGTTTCTAGTTTGATTATGAGGATTGGGGTTGGAGATGGTAGGGCCAGGGTTGGGGTGGATGTCTCCACTTAGGGCTAGTTTTGATATGCATGAGATTATTAGTTTTCTCAGTTTTTGAATGTGTTTGTTTATAAGGGAAACTTTATGATTGTGCTCTGTGGGTAATAGGTATGGTGGGAGGGTTACTATGTTACGTTGTAGGGATGCTTTATGTTTGAGTAATATAGCTGGTAGAATATGTGGAGGGTGCATAGGGATGGTTCTTGAGCTGGTGGGAGGGGAGCTGAGTGTGGGTGAGACATGAGTGGTGGTGTGAGTAGTAGTACAGTGGTAGTGGTTGAGTGGGGAATGATGGAGTTTTGGTAGGATGTAAGATATGCAAGGAGAGTGCATGCAGTGAGCATAGGAACAGTATGCTTGTACATGTTAGTTGAGGAGGTGTGATAGTAGTGGGAAGATGGAGGAGGTAGTGTTGGGTTAGCGCTGTGGTTGGCTATTGGAAAGATGGGAGGGGTTTTGAGTGCAATAAAGGTGGGACCACTGGGGGCAGGAGGGAATGGGGGCAGGGTGGGGAGCGAAGCAGGTAGAGACCCTGTTAGTTGCTCGTATGAGGGGGCTGGAAACAATCACAAAGCAAAGACAAGTATGTGTTAAGAAACAATCACAATTGACCAAGGACTGCTCTGAAACTAAGTCATTTCTTAATTTCACAGGTGGAAAAACAGGATAACCTTGTATCAGCAGGCTACTGTGGTCATAGTTTAAATTAAAAAACACACAGTATTGATCAGTTATGGATACTATTTGCTAACAGAAGGGAATAAGAGAAAGTGGAAGGTGTGTGTGTGTGTGTGTGTGTGTGTGTGTGTGTGTGTGGTGGGGGGGCTGCTCACAAGCCAAAGCAGAGTGCTCTCCAGGGGAAAATGAATATTTGCTCAAACAGGTAGACACATACTCAAAGTTAACTGTAGCTGTTTGCAGACAGTTCAGACCCGGACTGCACTTTTCTTACAAGAATGTTAAAGGTGGTACCGCAGTTGAATACTTAAGAGTGGTGTTAGGTCTAGAAAAGAAGAGTAGAGAGAGGAGTAAGCACTTTTGAGATGGTAAATATATATTATAAAGATTACAAAAAACACACTGAGCAAATAGCTACCGCATGCAGGACAATGTCTTGAACCAACTACTTAGTATATGCAGATAGTGAGCCAATTGGAAGAACATTAGAAAAAAAAAAACCCAGACAGTTATGCAGTCACAGATAAAAATATAGCGAGCAGCAATCTGTCATGGTTCTCTAATGTGATTCTATCCACCAGTAACAGCAGTAACAACACAAATCTACAGAAGCGGTTATCAGGGGCTGTGAAAGCGCCTCACTGATTACCAGCAGACTGGCGACTAGCTTAACAGAAGCGTCGTCAGCAGTTTTGGACCTATGCGTTCTGTCTTTATCCTTACGTTTTTTCGGAAGATCGGTAGTCAGATGGCTTATTGGAGCCATTTTGGAATATGGAGAATGAGAGCAAAAGAATTTTGCAACAAAGATAGCCCGATGACGAACAGTTCAGGTGTTAAACAAGGCACAAAATCTACAACGAGGAATGTCATGGTCTGGGCCTAAACAGATGATGCAGTAAGAATGAAAATCTCTGTGAGGTATTTGCTTTCCACAGGCAAGACAATTAACTTTTTCTGACATCGGTTAGAGCAAGAAAAAAGGATACCCAATGGATCGGGGGAAACTCGAAAAACAAAAATTTCAAGAAGCGGCCGACCGGCACTTGCGAACTGCTTCTGCTTCGGGCTCCCACACAGCAAGAAAAGCTGATGTAATTGTGTCGGCTGCATGTTTTATACCCATGACGACCTGACGTCCTGGAAGAGGTGACAGCATCTGACTCAGAAATCCCAAGACTCTGGTATTTGGGCCGACTGAGGGCTACCTGCAGGCAGATAGCCCAAGTGTGATGACTGCAACAGGGAAACACGAAGAACATCCTTGGTCCCCCTTGACATCCTGAGCAGATGCCCGCAAAGCCTCAGATGACGCATGACAGGGTCGCAGCAGAGGAATCAGATGTAGACACTGGACGGCCTTTGGCGCCATTACCTGCTTCTTGAGAAATGCCCGCATGAGGCTGGACAGCCAAAGACTCCGGCAAAGATTTCTTGCCCTCCTCCTTGCATTCTGCCACTGTACCTTCGGCTAACAGTTTAAACCTCTGGTTCTTGAGATAAACAGCCAGGGAAGACAAAGTACAGTTTTGTAACTACCATAAATGTAGAGGTTCGAGTGTTCACAGTGCTGCAGTCATCACACTTGAGTTATCCTGCCGTCAGGTGGTCCCACAGTCTGCCAGCGTTCCAAAGTCTTGGTCCGGCGTCGGTTGCTGTCGCTTCTTCCCCGATGCTAGTGCGCCAGGAGTATATAAGAGGCATCCAATGCCATTTTCTTCAGTTTTTCTTGCCCCAGATGTCAGGTGCCCCCAAGTTGGTGGGCAATACATATTGCTAATTAAACATGTAAAGGAAATAAAAGGAATACCTTCAGTTATAAGCAAATACACCACAAAGGTTGTACCAGATAGAAAGGTATAGAAAAGTTCAGCTAGGTCAGAGGGGATGGAGGGAGGGTAACCTGGACTGCAGCAGTGTGAACACTCGAACATCTACATTTATGGTAGGTACAAAACTGTACTATGTTCATCATGTTACACTGCTGCAGTCATCACACTTGGGTTGAATCCCAAAGCTAAGGATGGGCGGTGGAACTAAACAGGGTTTGGAGAAGCTAGTAGGCCCTGCAGAACTGCAGTGGCAAAGCCAGCTCTGGTTTTAGAGTATAGAGAGGTAAGTGATAGTGCTTGGTGAGGGTGTGCACTGAACTCCAAGTTGCAGACTCCAAAATATTCTTGGTTGGTACCCCCCTGAGAAAGGTTGTTGAAGTAGCTGCAGCCCTGGTGGAATGGGACCTAATGCTAGCAGGTACAGGTTTCCCATGATGTGTGTAGCAGAAACGGATACAATGTCCTATCCATTTTGAAATGGTCTGTTTTGAGATAGCTTTTCCTTGTGATCCTGCAGCATAGGATACAAAGAGCTGGTCAGATTTTCTGAAAGCCTTAGTTTTATCCTAGTAGTAACGTAATTGCCTGTGAATGTCCAAAGAGTGCAGGAGCCTTTCTCCTTTGTTCTGGGGGTTTGGGAAAAAGGTGGGCAAATGAATGGTTTGGTTTAGGGCCACACTGGATACCACCTTAGGCATAATGGAAGGGTTAGTTCGTAGAGCGACTCTGTCTTGATGAAAAATGATGAAAGGCTCCACTGCCATTAGGGCCTGTAGCTCTGAGACTCTTCGTGCTGAAGTTATTGCTAGCAGCAGGGCAGTTTTCCATGATAGAAACTGTAAATCAGCTGTAAAAGCTGGTTTAAAGGGCGGCAGTGTAAGCTTTTCCAGTACAAAGTTGAGATCCCAAGCTGGTGTTGGTGCTCTCCTGGGCGGTCTTATGTTCTTAGCCCTCTGAGGTACTGTCTTAGCAGTGGATGTGAAAATATAGGAGGATCCGTGTTGTAGTGAGCTGAAATCGCTGAAGCGTGGATCGTAACAGTTGAAAAAGAAAATCCTTTGTGCAACATTACAGTTAAATATTGTAGAATCTGAGGAATACTTGGAACAAGGGGATTTCCAGGCGCAAAATCTTTTCCAGTTATCTGAATAGGTTTTCCTGGTGCTGGGCCTCCTGGTCTCCAGAATGACATCCATAACAGCTTTAGAGAGAAGTGTTGGCTGGTTGCTTAAGTAATTTGCCATGCATCCAGATTTAAAGTCTTGAGCTGGCTGTGTAGAATTTGATTGTTTTGCTAAGTGAGCACGTGAGGAATTTGAGGAAAAATCCATGGTGGGCCGTGAGCCATGCTCCTTAGTATTGGATACCAGTGTTGGCGTGGCCAGTCTGAAGCAATGAGTATCATTTGTGGCCTCTCTAATCTGGCTTTCAGCAGCACCTTTGCTAGAAGAGGCAGTGGAGGAAAGGCATACAGTGTTAATGTTTTCCAAATGAATGAGAGGGCGTCCACTTTCCAAGCTAGTGGGTACAATGTCCTTGTGCAAAATTTCCGAAGTTGGTAGTTTTGGGGGTTGGCAAACAGATCTATGTCTGGGCACCCCCATTTTTGAGTTATCATTGCAAATACTTGTGGATCTAGTTTCCACTCGTGGGGATCCATGATGCTTCTGCTTAGATCGTCTGCCAATGTGTTTTTCTTTCCTGGCAGGAATTGTGCTTGTAGTTGAACTTGGTAGGTCAGTGCTGTGTTCCACAAGGTCATTGCTTGCCTGCATAGGGGGTAGGAGTGTGTGCCCCCTTGCATGTTTATGTACCACATTACTGTGGTGTTGTCAGTCTTTATTAGGAGCTGTCCTGGATGTAGGAGGTCCTTGAAAGCTGTTAGGGCATTTTGTACAGCTAGCATTTCTTTTTGATTGATATGCAGATGCCTTTGATCTGTAAACCATTTGCCCTGAATGCACTGTCCTGCCATGTGTGCTCCCCAGGCATAATCCGATGCATCTGTTGTTATAGTTTGCCTGGCTGTGGGTAAGGTAAAAGGCTGACCCTTGTTGAGGTGCCATGCCTGAGCCCACCATAGAAACTCCTGTTGAAGGCAGGGAATGAGTGGTATTATTGTTTCCAAGCTGTGGCTGTGTTGAGTCCATACGCATTTCAGGTACCATTGTAATTTCCTCATATGCAGTTTTGCAAATGGTATTAGTAGTATGCAAGATGCCATGAATCCCAAGGCCTGCAGAATTTTTCTTGCAGGGAGATGGGTCTTTGTTGCCATTATTTTGAAGTATTGAGTCAGCTGATCTTGCTTGTCTGGCGTGAGATAAGCCATCTGGGCCATTGTATTTAAGCTGGCACCCAGGAATATTATGTTTTGTGAGAGCACTAGTTTTGATTTCTTTTCGTTTACTGTGTACCCTAGGCAACTTAATAGGTGTTTGACAAACGCCAGATGCTTTAAAAGAATGTCCTTGCTTTCTGCTTGAATAAGGCAGTCGTCCAGGTATAGATATATTTGAATTCCTCTTTGTCTGTAGTATGCAATTACTGGTGCCAGGCATTTTGTGAAGACCCTGGGCGCAGTAGATAAGCCAAAGGGCAGTGCAGAGAATTGATAATGAGTTGAACCTGCAATAAATCGGAGGTATCTTCTGCAATTTTGTCTGATAGGGACATGCAGGTATGCCTCCTTGAGATCCAACGTTACTAGCCAAGCCTTCTTGCCCAGCATGGGAAGAAGTTACTGTAGTGTTAGCATCTTGAATTTGGGTACTTGCAGATAAGTGTTTAGAATTGAAAGGTCCAGAATAGGTCTCCAGGCTTTGTCCTTTCTGGGGACCAGAAAGAGTCTTGAGTAAAATCCTTGTCCTTGCTCCTGTGTAGGTACCTGTTGAATGGCTCTCATGTCCATGAGAGCTGTAATTTGTTTTTGAGCCTCTGCCCTTTGATTTGGTGGCAGGTTTGGCATTCCTTTTATCCTTGGCAAAGTGTGAAAGCGGAATCTGTATCCTTGTGAGACAATATTTAGAACCCATTTGTCTTTTGTGATGATGTGCCAGTTGTCTGCAAAAAGTGCTAATTTTCCTCCCAAGGGAGCTGCGAAGAGAGATTTGCTTGGCAGTCTGAAGATTAAGTCATTGCGTTTGTCTTCTGATAGCTTGGGGCCTGTCTTCTCCTCCTTTCTGGGTTGCGGTACCCCATTGTCGAGGCTTGTAAGGGCCTTGTGACTGACCTCTGCCCCTTGGGCGTCTGTATTTGCCCCTCTGTGGTCTGTCAGAAGCTGGAAAGGACCAGTTTTTTGTTGGCCAATTTCTGCTGAAATGAGGGGGTTGAACCTGTAAAAAATCCTTGACCGTCTGCATAGATTTTGCCTTATCCTCCATTTTCTTTAAAACCTCTTCTGCTTTTACACCAAATAAGACATCCTGCTGTAAAGGTGCATCCAATAACTTTGCTTTAACATGATCAGGTAGGGTTTGTTCTTTTAACCAAGCATGCCTACGTATGACAGACCCAGTCACTGCTGCTCTACAGGAAGCCTCCAATGAATCAAATCCACATTGTAAAGTATGTTTTCCTACTTGTTCAGCTGCAATGAACAAATCTTGCATTTCCTTGAAATCAGGCTGCTCTGAATGTGTGATCATTTTTTGTTTTAATTGAGACATCAGGTATTGCTGATATTTCAGCATGTGAAACTGGCAATTTAAGGCCCTCATAGCTAGAGTAGCTGAGGTATATATTTTCTTTCCCCATCTGTCTAGTGCTCTGGAATCCCTTTCAGAGGGTACAAGATTTTTAGCAATAGAGGCCTTAACCCCTTTGGGACCCTGGGAAATGGTTTCTGGGTCAGCAACAGGGCTTTTATATAGGGATTTCAGAGAGTCAGGGACTCTGTAGTATCTGTCTGGTTTGGCTGGTTTGGCTGGTGCAGGAGGTAGAGAGTCTGGGTTAAGGCTAGATTCTAAGTAAACATCATCCACAATGTCTAACACGGGTGGAATAGCAAGTGGTCTGTGCTGGGGTAGTAAAAGGAACTCTCGGAGCCTTTTCTTAGAATCAGAGTAATCCTGGCCTTCCCAGTGGAAATGTTCCCTCATGGTATGTAAAGTTTCCCCAAAAGAGTAGTCTTCTGGGGGAGATGCTGAGGGAATAGACTCTTCAGCATCAGAGTCTTCCATAAGGGGGAAAAGAGTATTCCTGTTCCTCAGAAGAATCTGAGGAAATTGAGACCTGGTCAGAGGAAGCGTAATCCTCCTCCTGTCTTGGCCTTTTATCAGGAGGGGGATGGGAACTCCTGATTAGGGTAATTAAATCTTCAGCCATCTTAAGCATCTGTTTCTTAGGCATTGGGGCCTTGTACTGGAGACTGCTGTACAGTCTTTTTTGCTTTTAAAGGAGTTTTCAGCTTTGCATAGGATTTGATGGTGAGTGTAGTCGGTCTGAAGACACCTTCTGCAACTGAAGGCATTTCAACTGCACCGGAATCTCCTTCAGCCCTGGAGTCGGAAGGGGCTAAAGATGAAGGCTGTGGCGGCCTAGTAATCTCCGCTTGGGAATCTGAAGCCGTCTGAGGTTCTAAACCAGCGGTCATCAGGGGCTGCGTAGGCGCCTCACTGAAAACTGGAGAACCGGCGACTGGCCCAGCAGAGGCCTCAGAGTCTGGTTTGGGTCTCGGCTGCCTATCCTTATCCTTGCGTTTTTTTATACATTCCGGTTGTCGGTTGTTCCAACGGCATGGTATAATTAAATTTCTTACCAAAGTAATGTCGGGCGAAATCAAACCGACGTTTAATAGTTTGTTTATTAAACCTAGCGCAAAACCGACAACCTGTGATGTCATGGTCTGGGCCTAGGCAAGGAATACAATAAGAATGAAAGTCCTTATGAGGTATTTGCTTCCCACAAGAAATGCAATTGTTAACTTTTTCTGACATCGGACTGAGGCAAGAAAAGGTTCCCCAACAGGGTACTTAGCTTTATTGAAGACTTCGGTCTGAAATTCGATTTGAAAATCTCAGGAGTCGGCTGACTGGCACTTGCGAACTGCTTCTGCTTCGGGCACCGTGCAGCAAGAAAGACTGAAGAAAATGGCGTTGGATGCCTCTTATATACCCCTGGCGCACTGACGTCAGGGAAGAAGCGACAGCAACCAACGCCGGACCAATACTTTGGAACTTTGGCCAACTGCGGAACTGCCTGACGGCAGGATAACCCAAGTGTGATGACTGCAGCAGTGTAACACGATGAACATCTGACTTCAAGCCTGTTAGGCACAAATGTTTCACAGAAACTAGAAGACATAAGACGTGGGAAGCACCCAGACAAGAGAGACTGTTTGAGATGATCTTTATGAGGAATCTGCCTCCCATACTGACATGTTCCCTTCTTGGATGACATGAACTCTAGATAACCAAAAAGGAACAAGACCAAAGAAAAAAGAAAAGAAAGACCCCAACGGGGCATTTATCTGACAGTTAGGTATTCAGCACAGCAAAAGGGCATTCAGACTGATGGGAGATGATGGCATTCAGACTGGCAGCAAAGACGTTCTGGGTAACTGTGTCTGTGCATCACCTTTATGCCCTATGTCCTGAATGAGGAGCATGCATATGATACACAATGGCCAGAAGATCTAAAGGCTTTGGAGTACTGTCCAGAAGATGGGCAATCCTTGGCAGGAGATCCCTACTGTGAAGAATACTGCAACAGTGATATAGGAGGACATCCACAGAAATCATGATGATAACTTGAGGTTTTGCAAGTCTGGGTGAGACTGGCTAGACAGGTGAGAAAGAAGATCCGGGTAAGATCTAGCATGAGCACTTCTTCAAATAAGGCCTGAGTAAGGGGAGCCATATGTTCCAGGACCAGACTAGAGCAATAAGGATTACTGTGCATTTGCATGCAGCTGCTTTCAGTATGAATTCAGAAATGAGTGGAATGGGGGCAGCATATAGAAGTACAGGGAGCCACTGACAGATTACAGTATCTTTTTGTTACTGACCCTCTGGGAAGAGGCCTAAGCAGGCTCCCTACTGAAATGCTGGCAAGTGCCGAAAAGCTGAATAAGACTGACAACCTGAAGAAGAGTTAATCTCAAAAATTGCACTTCTCCTTGAAACTTCTTTTTGCAGTGGGAAAGCCCCCCTACACCCCCTCCATGTGGGAGCAAGCCCCCCCTCACCCACCAAACTTATAAACACCAACTTCAGGATCACCATACCTCACAGAAAAGGGAATATTTTGAGAAATGGCATCTTGTATTTGCTCCCTCACCCACCAAACTTATAAACACCAACTTCAGGATCACCATACCTCACAGAAAAGGGAATATTTTGAGAAATGGCATCTTGTATTTGCTATGTGCAAGTCCAATCTTTCAGCCATTCAGTCTCTGGATTTTGAGACTCACTCTAGCAGGTCCCAACATTTGGTTACCTCTACTTAGCTACTGCACTTGGTATTGGATGGGGATGCAAAAAGAATGCAGCAAGGCCAGTCCCAGCAGCTGAACACATCCTGAGCTACTGAAGAATTGAGAGACCACTAATGAGGAGTTAAGAGAAAACTGCTGAGCCTGTCCGCCAGGCAGTTGGCATTCCCTGGAATGTGTGTTGCAAACAGAAAGTGATGCGAAGTGACTGCCCACTGCCACACTCTCATGTCCTCCCTGCAAATAGGACAGGACATGGTTCCTCCTTTCTTGTTGATATATCATACTACAGAGAGGTTGTTGTTTGAACAGAGAAGGCTCCAGAAGGGAGGAGGTTCTGAAATTTCTGCAACATAAGGAGAACTGCCCTCTCTTGACCCTGAATTCATGTCCACTGAAACATTCTCCCCTCAAAATATACCCACCTCAGAGATAAGGTATCCATCATAATTGTTGCTGATGGAGGTGGGATAACGAACAGTTGCCCCACTGATACTGCTGGGGAATTTAAAAAGAAGTTATGTACTTACCATAACATTTCATCTGTGTTGTCTTGTCTTCACTTATCCTTGACAGATATGTCTGGTTCCAATATCGGAACCAATCTGGCCATTACTACAACTAGTGCCAGCCAAAAACACTAAAGCTTAACTTCTACCCACAATCCCTCTGTCACAATTACCTCAGCAATATCTACTATGGCTGAAAAAAATCATAATGATTCAAGGATATATAATCCGCTCCACTAAAAACAATCTTTAAAGGTCGAGGGATGGAGGGAGGGGAGTCTAGGATAAATGAAGACAGACAACACAGATGGTCTTGTCTGGAACGACATAATTGACAGACCACAATGCTTTGCCAAAGATGGCCTGCACCTGTTGCCCCTGGGATTCCAGATACTGGCTAAGGCTCTTGCCACCCCTATATTGCCTTTTTAGGCAAGGTTCAAACAACAAACTCACCACCGCAGCGCAGGTATAAGCAAGCAAAATCTGAGGGTAATGCTACTCAATGCTAGAAGTCTAAACCTCAAAATGCACTCACTCCTTAAAATGGAGAACATCGACACCTGTGCAGTGACGGAGACCTGATTCAAGGCTCCAGAGAGCACCCCTGCATTACCGGCTGTAACTCATAGCACACCTTTCGACCACTTGACCTGGAAAGAAACTCTAAAGGAGGAGGCGTATCCATATTCATTAAGGATATCCACACCTCCAGGCTAGTTACTCAACATAATGCATCCGAAATTATCAAAGTCCAACTAACACTGGGCAAAACTGCAATCCAGGTTGTAGCTTGTTACAGATCCCCCGCCATGCCCCAGGAAGCCCACTCCATATTTCTTGATATACTGGGTAATATTATGGTACAGCCCAATACCCTAATAATGGGCAATTTCAACTACCCCACCATCAACTGGGAAAACTACTCCTGTACTAACTCATTTGCTCAACGCTTTTCTGGAATTCATAAATTCCAACACCCTGGATCAGCTTGTCCATTACCCCACCAGGGGCAGCAATATCCTGAACCTGGTCATTTCCAATATGGGCAACCGATGTTCCACGCCAGAGATCAACTACTCGCTGGTCAGATCCAACCACAAGCTAATCACCCTAGGCATCATTATCCGGTCCCCACCCCCCATTAAGGAAACCACCATAAAAAACTTCTCCAAAGCCCACTTCATGCTTCTTAAGACAGAAGTGGCAAGCTTCACGACACCCATACAGATGGAAAATAGAGGTACGACTGCTGAATCCTATACAAATGCACTGTATAAGCACATACACGAGTGTATGGATCGTGCCATCCCCAAAAGAACCAAGACGCTATCCTCCAAAAAAAGGAAGCCAATTTGGTGGTCCCCTGCCATAAACAAACTCTACAACAGAAGGAAGAAGCTGTTGTAAAGAGAGTAAAATCCCCTGATTGCAGGAACTCCCTGGTCAGCCTCAATAAGAAGCTGAGATCCCTCATAAAATGCTCCAAAGCTAGTTACGAAAATAAAATCGCCACTGATTCTAAAGACAACCACAAAGAATTCTACAGCTATGTCAAGAATCTCAATGGCGACACTCAGATCTACTCTGAGCTACAGCACAATGGCACTAGATATACAGAAACACAGGCTTTAATGAAGCTTTCGGGCTCTCAACCCTTCATCAGCATATAACATTATACATTTCAATCCATTTAAATAGAGGAAACAGTTAAAATCACATGATCAAACCAGCCAATAAAACATACTAAAAGGAAGAAGGAAACAAATACATCAAATTCTGTAGGGAAATATGTGTTTGAATGGTACTTCTACTATTAAACCAGTATTAGTAAAGCGCCAAATGAGTAATTTATAATACATAATTAATTTTGTAGTATAACAATCTTAAGTATATTACCATGATGGTTTTTAGAATAAAGGGACTCACACATATTTCCCTACAGAATTTGATGTATTTGTTTCCTTCTTCCTTTTAGTATGTTTTATTGGCTGGTTTGATCATGTGATTTTAACTGTTTCCTCTATTTAAATGGATTGAAATGTATAATGTTATATGCTGATGAAGGGTTGAGAGCCTGAAAGCTTCATTAAAGCCTGTGTTTCTGTAACTACTGTGTTCCTGCTGAGATTTTGTTCTATCTACGTGTTCAGTTCGATTAACTATATTCACTACAAGTGCTACAGATAACGCTGATAAGAGGAATTCAAACCAGCTGCCTTATTTTTCATCCTTTTCTTTGGAGAATGGCTCTGTCTATTAAGAGACTCTTAACAAAGGTGAATAATCCATTATTGCACAACCAGTTACCTGATGCTAACTCTCACAAGACTCTGGTAGCTGAAGATACAACGAAACTAACTGCGTTGATTAATACACTAGAAAAGAAGGTTAGTAGCTATAAACAGCTGCAATGGCAGAGGCTTAGCTTCTTAGCCTACCTTGAACTAGGCATTGTGCCTAGAGGACTGCGTGTACTTAAAATGCCCTCGTATGGTAATACCTATGAGGAACTTTTAGTGAAATGGCAACAGCTTAATTTAGAATTGAGTGCAAGTTATATGAAGCTTATGAACAATTATTTTGAAGAGACAGAGGAAACTTTATTGCAGGAAATAGAGCAATGTGATAAAGAAGTCTTGTTAATACTTAAAAATGATACCTCACACAATGCTTATCAAGTTTTCATAGAAAAAATGCAATTACTGGATAATAGGCTGGAGATCAAAAAGAAACGTAAATTACAGCGAGATATTGAAGTTATAAAAACGGTCATATTTTCTCCTGGCCGAAAACTGACTTTAAATATCCATCAAAATCAGTTAATTATAAACAACAACCTCAGCGTAACTCTCATTCTATGAATACTGCTAAGCTGTTAGACCATCTAGATGAATTTACGCTCCCTGGCACATCTAATCACATCCCGACCAATCAGCGAGTGCGTACGTCAAGCGTAACACACGCAATGCCTTCTCAGTGTGGAGCTGAGAAAGCTAATGAGAAAGAAGCAAGCCAACGACCAGTGGAAACCACCGTAGAAGTCCTTTTAACTTCAGCAACAGAAAATGTAACTTTGGATTTACCTAAGACACCAACACCACCAGAGCAATTGCGTGATGTCAAAGGAAAGAGGCAGACGGAAATTTCATCTTTTTTACCCTTTCGACTTCAACAACCAGAAAGGGTTTCTGTGAAAAAAATAAACACAGAAAACAACTTGATATCTGCAACAGGGGAATCGCCTCAAACTCAAGGGCAAAGAGGAAGTACAGCAGTCCAAAGAAAAGCAACAAAACGCCACGCCGATAAGAGAGACTGCAATAATAAAACAAGGTACTTTAAATTTAACGCAAAGGATTCTTTCACAAGAGCAGCTATTAGTACTAAGCAAAGGCTTGAAATTTATTCCCTTTGCTATGGATAATGTTGTAAGTGCCATTATAGACTTAAAACTGTTTGCTAGAAGCTTGATGTTAAAATTTATATTTAAAAATTCAGTTCAAAATAGTGCTGTATGTAGAAAATCAAGTTTATTTATTCCTCAGTTGTCTCCGGTTATTCTGGCATTTATAAATATTGTTGAACTTGAATTAAGAACTATGTTTTCTAAATGTGACACAACAAAAAGGAACTATAATCTTTCTTTTAAAGAATATCAAGCCCTTAAATATTTAAAGAATGAGAAAGACATAATTATAAAGCAAGCAGATAAGGGTGGGGCAATAGTCTTAATGGACAGAACTTATTATATGAATGAATTTACTGCATTCTTATCCGATACTGATACTTTTAAAAAGATTACTTTTTCTGATGTGAAAAACTGTATTACACAGGTGAACATGGCTATTTATGACATGCAGTTAAACAATGATATTTCAATAGATGTGTTTAATTATTTCTCCACCCCATGCCCTAAAATTCCACAAATATATGGAATTCCAAAGATACACAAATCTTTAGAGCAACCACCATTGAGACCTATAGTCTCAGGTAAGGGGTGGATAACTGAAACTATATCTAAATATTTACAGAATGTACTATCTGAGTTATTACCTAAATGTGGTAGCATAATAAAAGACAGCTCACACTTCTTGAAGAATCTTAATATATGGTATAAAAATGCGCCTTATGACTATATTTTTGTAACATTGGATGTGGAATCGTTATTTACGGTTATTCCCATAGATTATGGCATAGAGGCAATTAGAAGGTTCTTACTGTCTAACACGACTAAGCAATCTCGTGAAGTGGAAAATATATGCTTTCTTCTTCATTTGGTACTAACTAATAATATTTTTATTTTTGATGGTACTCCATATAAACAATTAACTGGAGTAGCCATGGGTACTTCTGTGGCAAATACTTTTGCGAATCTAGTACTTTTCCATTGGGAGAAGGAATTTATTTTAAGTAATAAAAATGCACTGAATGTATATGTAAAAAGTTATGCAAGATTCGTAGATGATTGTTTCTTCGTATGGGATGGCACGATAGAAGAACTTCATTCTTTCACGACATACATTAATAACACTACAAATTTTTTTAAATTTAAAATGTGCTTCTCACCAGATGAAATGATATTTTTGGATGTAAAGTTATATAAAAAGAACAACATGATACAAACCATGGTACATAAGAAAGACGTGCATACAATAAGATATTTGGATAGTACTAGTATGCATCCTTCACATGTATTTAAAAGTATAATGAAATCACAGTTTATAAGAATAAGTAGATTAACAACAGATGAACAAATATACATTAATGAAATAGCAAATATGAAAACAGAGTTTTTGAGAAGTGGATATGCTAAAAGTATTATTGATAAAACTATTAAAATAACAACAGAGGGCAGAAAAACTGATTATAAACCCATTTTCATAGATGACGAGATAGATGTTAATTATAGTTTACCGATAGTTAATAAAAAGAAAGAAAATACTCTGAGATACATTACCACATACTCTGGCCACTCTAACCAAATATGTGAAATAATCAAGAAAAATTGGCCAATTTTAATGGCAATGCCTGAATTCAGCTCAATAGTGGGCCCCAAACCCAGCTTTTCCTATAGGAATAGTCAAAGCTTAAAGAATATGTTGTGCTATAAAGATTTTGTGGAACAACATAATACCATACATAGTAAGATAGGGACTTATAAATGTTACAATTGTAGCTGTTGCAATGACATTTTAGATACAGATAGTACCTTTAAACATCCTGTCACACACAAAAATTTCAATTTTACTGTAGTGCTAATTGTAATACTATGAAATTAGTCTACCTCGCCACCTGCATGCAATGCCAGGCTTTTTATGTAGGAAAGACTATACGTAGGCTCAAAGACCGTATAATCGAACATAAATCAGAGATAAATAGACAAATACAGACAAATGCTTTATTTAAGCATATATATGAATTCAGCAACCACACTTTTAAGTTTAGATGTATAGATGTAGTGCAAGTGGGTGTGAGGGTGGTGATATTAACAACTTTTTAGATATGAGAGAGCTAGAATGGATAATAAGATTACAAGCTGACACTTTACCTGGTTTGAATGGTACTTCTACTATTAAACCAGTATTAGTGAAGCGCCAAATGAGTAATTTATAATACATAATTAATTTTGTAGTATAACAACCTTAAGTATATTACCATGATGGTTTTTAGAATAAAGGGACTCACACATATTTCCCTACAGAATTTGATGTATTTGTTTCCTTCTTCCTTTTAGTATGTTTTATTGGCTGGTTTGATCATGTGATTTTAACTGTTTCCTCTATTTAAATGGATTGAAATGTATAATGTTATATGCTGATGAAGGGTTGAGAGCCCGAAAGCTTCATTAAAGCCTGTGTTTCTGTAACTACTGTGTTCCTGCTGAGATTTTGTTCTATCTACGTGTTCAGTTCGACTAGATATACAGAACCAACTGATATTGCCAAAATCCTGGCAGATAGGTTCAGTGCAAACTTCACCCCCCCCCTCCTCACACCCCAAAGGGCCCATCACTATACCGGAAGAATGCAAAGCCCCTGTAATCACAGCTGCACAAATAAAGACCACACTCTCCAAAGCCAAAAACACAGCATCCATGGTACTTAACAACATCCCAGGCTGCATTTTGCATGAACTACAGAACGAACTGGCACCATGTTCAATCATAGCCTCACTTCAGGCTTTGTGCCTACTGAATGGCGCACAGCAACTGTTATCCCACTCCACAAAGGGGGCACCACCAAGGACCCTGGGAACTACCGCCCAATTAGCCTAATGAACCTGGTCTGCAAGGCCATGGAACGTATCATCTTGGAGCTTACAAACAAGGACATAGGTAACCTCCAAACTCTGGACCATACTCAGTTTGGGTTTGTAAGAGGCAGGTCATGTCTCCTAAACCTGACTGACTTCTTTGAAACAGTCACCAGAGCCGTGGATGAGGCTAAGGTGGTGCACACAGCCTATCTTGACCTCACCAAGGCTTTCAACACCATCCCCCACTCTGGAATTATAGATAAACTCACTAGACTGGGAATAAATCCCTATGTCACAAGATGGGTGGCCAATTGGCTCACTGACAGAACCCACACAGTGAAAGTAGCCGACTTGAAATCCAACTTCAGACCAGTGACAAGTGGAGTACCACAGGGCTCAGTCCTGGGTCTTCTCCCGTTTGGCATCTACTTCTCAGAAGTCCAGGCTAATACAGCAAGTCTTTGCCTAATGAAGTTCGCAGATGACTGCAAACTAGGTGCCATAATAGAATCGCCTAATAATGTGGGCATTCTACAAAGGGGCCTCACTGAGACTGATGTAGCCTTGAAACCTTGTAGCATGTGTTTTCACAGACTTAAACAAGGTTAATTTGTTCCTATCATAGATAAATGAAATGCAGTATTTCAGTCATTTAGCCAGAGTCACCTTACTGACTGGCTTATCCAACTTTGCACTGGAAAAGGAAACAAATAATTGACTCTATTTTAGAATGTCTTTTGTTCTTTGAAAATATAAATGTAATTGTCTAATGAATGTCTAGTAAATGTAAGGAATATTCACCTTTGTTGGAAAAATTTGTAAAGAAAACCGGTAAATTGATTGCTTGATTAATGTTAGACTCTGAGACTACCTTGGGTAGAAAGGCGGGGTTTGTTCGTAAAGAAACTCTATCCTTGTGTAAAATC
This sequence comes from Protopterus annectens, assembly GCF_019279795.1. Classification (NCBI taxonomy): domain Eukaryota; kingdom Metazoa; phylum Chordata; order Ceratodontiformes; family Protopteridae; genus Protopterus; species Protopterus annectens. The sequence continues at coordinate 27,358,787 of NC_056743.1, forward strand.
ACAGATAAGGAGGTTCAGACAACAAGGTCTGAATCTCTGAAACCCTTCTGGCAGAGGTTATGGCTACCAAAAACAGTGTCTTCCAAGACAAAAACGTCAGCTGACATTCCGCAGAGGGCTTAAAGAAAGGGAGAATGTATTATGGCCTGTAAGACTATGTTTAGATCCCAAGGAGGAGTCAGACCTTTGAAAGAGGATTTCAACAAAAGCATGCCCAAAAGCATGTCTCTTAGGAATGATTTACAAAGTCTATGACAGGTTAAAGAACGTTCTTCCAAACGATCATGGGAATTAGAAATTGCAGCTAATTGTAATCTGATGGTAGAAGGGAAAGTGTCAACATGGAAAAGAGAAGCTAAAAAGTCTAAAATATGCTCTATAGAAGAAATAAAGGGATGAATATATTTTTCATGGGCCCACATGGTAAATTTCTTCCATTTGCTAGAGTAAAGTTTATGACTGGAAGGTTTATGAGATAATAAGAGGATGTGACATACTGGGGAGGAAATATTAGGATGCCTGGCAACTAATGGAATTGGAGGAGCCAATGCTGTCAGCTTGAGGTTCAAAATATCTGGGTGAACAAGTCTGTCTGGATAGGACAGAAGTTCTGGAACTGGGTCCAGAATCCAGGGTTGTCTAATCAGATAAGGCCAAGGGAAGGGGAACCAAATCTGTCTTGGCCAAAAGGGTTACTGTGCTTTTCAATCTGAGCACTTTCTGTAAGAATTTTGGAATTACAGATATTGGGGTTAAGGCATACAGGAGACTGGGGGGTCAACTGCGGAGGGAAATGTCTCTGGGTGACTTCCCTGGAGGGGGAATTAAGGTGAAGTAATTGCTGCACTTGTTGTTTAGGGGGGAGGCAAGCAAATTGCAGCAAGACTGACCCCATTGACAGGAGCATTTTCATCACTTATGGATTAAGAGACCACTCGTGAGGTGAAGGATACATTTGCTCAGCTTGTCTGCAATCACAATGGAACTTGCCGGAATGTGCATTATTAGAAAGTGATTGGAAGAGATGGTCCACTGTCTCTGAGGGCTTCTCAACAAAGTGGGTAAGACTTGGTTTCTCCCTGCTCGTTAATGTACCAAACTACTGACATATTGTAAGTGTTCCCTGATGAAGAGGTGTCAAAGGCCTGCAATGCTAGACGCACCGCTTTTAGCTCGAGGACATTGATGTGCAAATTGGCCTCAAATGGGGCTCAAGTGCCTTGGAAAGTCTTGCTCAGAAAATTCTCCCCAACCCATCTGGGAGGCGTCCATGTTCACTATGGCTGTGGGCTCTGGAAGAACAAAGGGGCGACTGATGAGAATTTGTTCAGAATCCATCCACCACAGAAGATCCCTCTTGCAATAAATGGTGATTTGAATTTGGTCTGATAAGGACTGGTGAAAGACAGACTACTGAGAAGCTAGCAGCCATTGTAGAATTCTCATAGGACAACTGGCTAGAAGTACTACTTACTGATGCTGCCATCGACCCTAGACTTTGCAAAACTAGTCGAGGAGGAACCCTCTTTCTGTGGATTATCTTCTGAACTTGTACCATAATTCTTTGAAGTCTCTCTGGAGGAAGGGATGCTATACTTGTTTCCATATTTAGTCCAGCCCCTATGAATTCTAAATTTTGCATTGGCATCAATTGGGATTTCTTAAGATTTACCATAATCCCCAGATGGGCAAAGATATTGAGAGTGTAATCTCTGATCTCTATCAGCTGAGGCCTGGTCGAAGTGGTTATGAGCCAGTCATCTAAATATGGAAACACCCAGAATCCTTGCAATGTCAAGTGAGCTGCTACTACTGCCATACATTTGGTGAATACCCTGGGGCTGTGGTGAGACAAAAGGGCAGCACTCTTGAGTTGGCAATGACGGTCTTCCAGCCAGAAGCGGAGGAACTTCCTGAAGCGTTTGTCCATTTTTATGTGGTAACATGCATCCTGAAGATTTGAGCACATCCAGTCATCTTTCTTCAGAAAGGGAAGAATTGATTGACTGTACTGTGACCAACCAGAACTTTGTTTGCCTAACTGATTTGTTCAGCATGCTGAGATCCAAAAATTGGTCACCAGTCCCGACTTTTTTGGCACTATAAAGAATCTTGAGTAGGTTCCGGATCCTTTCTGGTCTGGTGGGACTTCCTGGATAACTCTTTTGTCCAGCAGTTTTTGAATTTGTTGCACTGCTGAATCTCTCTGATTGGGTGGAACATCGGGTATCTTCCTGAATACAGGGAAGGATGAGAAAAGGGAATCATATAGCCTCTGGATATGATACATTGCACCCAGGAATCTGTTGTTTAGCCAAGCACTTAGGTGGAAGGACAAGTGCTCCCCAAATGCCTTCATAGGAAGACAAATCGGGCCTTCCTTCAGGAGCACTGAACGGGCTTCCATGGAAAAGAATCCCTGAAGCCCTGGTTTTGTGGACCACCTCTGCCGTGAGGGTGGTGTCTTCCGTTTTGGTTCCCCCCTCTACCCCTGGGGGAACTCCCTTCATGTGCATCTTGTAAAGACCCTTGGGATTTTTTGAACCATATCTTTCCACCACTCCTCTGGCTCCTAGAAAATGACCTTTGGGGGGAGTGGAGAAACATACGCTCATGGCAGAAAGGGTGTTACCATCCTTTTCACACCTGGATAAAGTGTATTTTACTACTGGGCTAAACAAGGTTGTAAAAGACCTGAATGGTTCTGCAAAGTCACACTGATGCATTTAGGCATATAGCTATGCTTGTACCTGCTTGCTCTGGTAATCCCTTTGGCTGTATGTGCGATTAGTCTCATTGACTAATTAGACACAGACTCCAAGGTGACTAGCTGGGAAGCCACTTTCTCTTGGACTCCCTCAGTTACAGTTCCCGCCAGGGTATCTGACAATTCCTTAAATCAGATCTCGTTGAAGTCTTTCAAAGTGTGCCAAGAAGTTCAAAGACCTTAGAGCGAAGGATGACGAAGCATAGACCTGCGCCCAAATCTGTCCATAGCCCAAGACTCCCTGTTGAGTGGATGGATGGATGAACTCTCCTCAGCAAGTTCTTTTTTGTGGCGGCTGCTATGACCATGGCATCCACCACTAACCCCTTGGCCCAGAACTGTTTATCTTCAGGGGCAGATACTATTTTATCAGGTCTCTTGGAGAAAGGTTCAGTGATGTCTGGAGTCTTCCAAGCTCGCTGTGAGATCAACTGAATGAGTTCATCAGTGTGTGAGGTCACCCAAGAGGTAGATGGACTGGTGCTGAAAGCCTGCTGACAAACAGAATCCTCCAATGAATGGTTTTGGGACATCTAGCCACCCCTTTTTTTTTTAATTTCTAGTACGTCTCCAAAGGAGACATCTTCAGGTGGTAACCATGGGGACCATTCCCCCCGTCATCAAAACTTGTGTCCTCGGTGACGGATTCCTGAAGGAATCCAAGTACTTCCTCTTGCACTTCTTTTTTCTGAGGGAACTTCTATGGGGGATATAACACGGGTAGGTGTCAGAAGATGACAGAGCATAAGTCTGAGAAACCTGAGACTTCATCACCCGCTGTCCCAGTGGAGAAACAGTTGGAATAACAGAGCCAGAGGGGAGTACCTGTTCCGAGGGGGAAGGTACCGACTGAGTCACCATAAGTGACAGGGCCCTCTCCATTGCCTCGAAGGCCGGCCTCCCCGAAGAGAGAAGGGAGCCCAGAACCAAGATAGACTGCCTCAGGACTGGGGTCACTCCCCGTTCCAAAGAACTGACCCTTGACAGAGAAGCCAGAGTTGAGCTAACTCGAGCCAAAGCTCCAAGGAGCAGGGACAGCTGTGAAATACCTAGAGCTGAGTCCTGCCCCCAGAACCGACAGGGTAGTTACTGCTTCAGGAGGTCTCCGGTTCCAAAGCCACAGAAGAGCTCAAGGGATTACCAGTTCTGAAGATGTGAAAATCTCATGTACCAGAACAGTCAGTGCCGGGAGGTTCTGAACAGACAACTCTAAGAACTCAGAAGAGGTTAGAGGAGGAGTGGTCAGCAGAGTGAAAAAAGGCTCAGTTCCAAGATAAGAAGGGGTCGGAACCAAAAGGGGGCCTGTAAGTCCTCTAAGCCCACAAGATTTTATTCACCAGCCTCTGCACATCGAGCTCAGAAAGACTTTTGGTGGAGCGGATCAATGACGCTGAAGGAGATTTAGGCCTCTGAAGGAAAAGCTTCTAGAAGCTCACCAGTGAAAGGGTCTACAGAAGCAAACAGAAGTTCTTGAAAATATCTGTGACTCAGAAATTTTAGTCATGGTAGGAGAAGTAGAAATTTTGTCCTGCACTGGGGTCCTCGACGAAGGACTTGTAATAGTTATCGATGCTGGAGCAGTTGTCGACACAGGTAGTTTAGAGGCAGAGGCCTCCAGTTCTGAAGATAATTTTGGAACAGAGGGTTTCAACTTCCTAGGTCTTGGAACCAATGGAGAAGTCAGAACAGACAGACTCCTCTTTTTTCCTTTGTCCACAGAAGATGAAAGGGAGGAAACATCAGTCTTGGCTTTGTCTGCAGTAGATAAGGCTTCAATGCAGGCTGAGAGAATCAAGCCTTTCAAAATAAGTTTATTTCATCTTTCAACAAGGGCTCAATGACTGAACCCATGACATATGCTGCAGTCCTCTTGCAAATGAACTATACCCAAACAACAAATGCAAAGGGAATGGAAATCAGAAGATGGAATTTTGTGGGTGCACTTCTTGGGACTTTTTAAAACAATAAGGAGTCTTACCTTTCTCAGTTGCATTTTTTAAAACCAGAAGGATTCTTACCTTTCTCAGCCATGTCAAAAAAAAAAAAGTATGGCTGGAAGACGAGGCCTCACACACGCACTCACACAGAAAGCTTGAGAGAGAGGGAGAGAGAGTAGTTTTTTTTTTGGTAAGAGAAAAAGTGAATGGGGAAAAACTAACAATAATAGCTATAGAACTACACTAACGTGTACGGGGAAAGAAAATCAACAATGATATTTAAGGTTACACTACATGTGTGAAAAAAGGGGAAAAGAGATGAATTATTACAGTATAGGATAGATGATCAAGTAGGGAGAAAAAATAGAAAGAAATCTCTAAGAAAAAGAATGAAAGTTTACCTAAACCCACTGAAACTCGAGAGCACTGGCAAAACATGACCGTTTTGGAACAGCGGCAAATGAGATCTGAGATAACTGCGAGAGAGATTGTGGCTAGAGGTGAGGCTTGAGAGTTTTTGGCTGGGGCGAGCTCTAGTAATGGACGAGTTCATTCTGATATCAAAACGCTACCCATATGTCAAGGATAATATAAAGACTGACATCATATCAATCATTTCAGACAAAGACACTGAATGTTGAGCATTAACTGCAAGACTGCAAGATTCTCATGTAAAAATGTGCATAAGTAATCACAACTAAGGATGATGCCATCCATCCAGGGCTTTGAGAACAACTGAGTCTAGTGGTGTGTATTTTTGTGAAAGTCCTTGACTTACACATCAGAGGAACTGAATTCTGTCAGGAGGGGACTGACAGTGTAACTTTGTGTGTCCAGATGGCACTCAAAGTAATGACTCGAGTTGGCTGAAGATGCAATTTATTGTACTTTACAGAAATACCCAAGGATAAGCAGAGTTGTAGCAATAATCTCTTGCTGAAGCAAAGTAAGGGAATAGTGGAATTTTGAGCTGAAATCAGCAAGAATATGAGCTCCAGAGAGTTGATTTGATACTGCTGCAGTCAAGAACTGGCAATAACAAAATGAACCCATTTTGCACTGGAAGCAATTACAGAGAGGTGGGTAGGAATATGACCTGGAAGAAAAATCAGGCCACTCTAAAGCGCACCTGCAAAAATGGTGAAGATACAGAGGTCTACTTGGCATTTGGGATAAATATGAAAGAGAAAGAATGAACCAAGGAAAATAAAATCCATTGCTAATACAAATTTTAGTAGAAGCCAGGACAGAAGAGGTGAGAAAAGAGAAGCTAGTAAGCAGACTACATAAGGCACTTGGAGATATTAAAAAGAGGAAAGGAATTGCTAAACTGACAGCAAAATGGCATAATACATTGGGGGAAATAATTACGCCAGAAAGATGGAAAGAGATCTGCACCATTCCAACTACAATAAAGAAGGCAAAAATTCCAGATATTCACCTGGAAGTGACTGAACAAATACTTTAATACTCCAGTTAAGTTAAATAAGATCTCACTAGAAGTGGACAGGAGATGCTGGAATGCATGAGCCCAAAAAGACAGGCACTTGGAAACCCATTTTTTGAAACTGTAGTGTCAACTACACAAATTTCATACAGAGATGATGCATTTAGCAAAGTGAATATTGGGGGTTGACTGGAAACACAATTACACAAAGTACCTTCCTAGGACACCCTCAGCAAAAAGTGGGTAGCCATATTAAAAGAGACTTAGTGGCATGCCTTTGGTTAGTCTCAAAAGAAGGTGATCAACCAAAAATGGAAAAAGCAAACTAAGCCAATCAATGGGGATGTCCCTTAGCCAGCCTCATGGAGAATATTAGTAAGCATCATAAACGGGAATGGCAGATATGGAAAGAAAAGAAGTCAGGATTAAGACATTAAAAATGAGACTGATCAAGGATGGTAGAAGGTGATGTCAGAAGAAAGGATGCCTTGAGAAGGAGTCTCAGTCTTATACAAGATCAAGTATTTATTAAGAGACATCTTTCATCATGGAGATAAAGAACACTTTATAACAGGAAAAGGTTTGGGAATCAGGAAGGTTCTAGAAAAGGATTAATACAGACAGGAAAATCTTAGTGAACTAGTGACTAGAAGTGCAACAGAAAGTTACTGCAAAATTACTGACAAGTAATTTAATACATGCATTTGTTGTGATCACTGGGACTGGGTTGAGCCTATTCTGTAATACATGGATTGTTACACTGAAAGGGCCAACCACCAGTGATCAACAGTGCACCACATATGTGCCTTCATTAATTTTTCTCCAGAAAAGAACAAAACAAAAAAAATAAATAATCCCTTCCTGTTTTCTAAGGACTCTCTAGTTGTAGCAATGAGGGCCAGTTGTCTACGAAAGGGAAAACTCGTTCCTTGGAGTCTCAGGTGGGTTGTGGCTACTGCTATGTACTGGGTGAACACAAGAGGGTGGGGGACTGGCTCTCAGAGGGAAATGCAGAATCTGAGTGCTTTAAAACAAAGACATTGGGACACAGATGTGACGTAATACCTTTTATTGGACTGACATCAGTTTTGCAATTACTCAAGCTTTCAAGCTGGCTTGAGCACTTCATCAGGAGTTAAGTTACTGACATTAAATACAGTGCTTAAATATCCACTTGTGCACAGAAAGGGAAGGACATCATTTATTTCCAATTGGATAATGAACCAAGATGGCATTTCTTTAATCTTTTTCTGAATGATTTGGTAATATTCATGTGTATGCGGGCATTCTGAAAGTCTGTCAAGCACATTCAATCGTTTGCCTTCAACCAGTGCAAAGTTACTTAGTGTTGCCATTTTGAATAGGGTTTTCTTAATACACAAGTTTAAACTGCTAAAATCCAGAATTAGCTTGAGGTCCTTTTTTTTTTCTTGGGAACCAAAAAGAATCTGGAATAGATTCTGGACCAATCTGGTTTGGCAGGACCTCTTGGACAGCTCTTTTTTTTTTTAAGTCAGCAAGAACTTCTCTTTTTGCTTCTTTGAGCTGATGGGAGTGGAATGTTTGCAGTATCTGTCACGGAAGGTAATGGAAACAAAGAAAGGTATAGTATAGTTTCTGGATACTGTCTCTTTTACCTATTTGTCCTGTGTGATGGCCACCCACAATAAATGGGCCCAATTGCTTCCAAACAGAAGCAGTTAGGTAAGCCTTCTAGGATGTTGGGACTACTTGAGTGAAAAAGGTTCTTAAAATATCTGTTTTTTGCATGCCTCCATGACCTCTTAGCTGGTGTCCATTACAGCTGCCACCACTGTCTGAGGAGGAGGAGTCAAAAGCTTGACACTGGGGTTTTCTACACACATATTTAGACCCCTTCTGATTATTGTTAAAGGATCTTTGAAGGGTCTGAAATCTGACATCTATGTCAGGACAGGGTCTTACTTTCTTGCCCACACCAAGTTAACCTTTCATCGTAGGTCCGAACAGGGCTGAACCATGAAAGAAGGCATTGATTAAGATCACCTTGAAACTGTCGGCAAAGTTGTAAATGAGAAACCACTTATGGTGTCTATGTCATCTCTGAACCCACCATGCTAGCTGTTCCATTGGCTGCATTACGTTTTAAAATCCACATGAAGAGGTTTACAATATTCAGCATAGAATCCATGGTAGTCTCACTTGTTTCCTTGAATCAACATTGGATGGCTTCCACAAAGAGTGTAAAATATAAAATTAAGTTTGCTCTGTTAACTATTTTTTGCAAACACTTCATATGTATCGCATAATTTAATGCCTTTAAGGCAAAGTACCCAAGGCATAAGTGAGCGTCTCCATTCTGATCAATGCTCTTGACTCCTTGTTAGGCAGATGGAGTGGTTGCATCATCTATCACCTCTCATTTGGCGGTTGCTGCTACAGTCATAAAATCCACTTGGACCAGTGCTGCTTTTACACAGAAGGGGCAAAGAATTTTATCAGGTTTTCTGGATATAGCCTCCACAGAATCCAATTTCTGCCAAGCCCTCCTGGAGGCCAAAGATATAACACAGTCAGCCGATGGGACCATCAAAAAGGTTCATAAGGTAGGCAAGTACTAGGCCAGCTGCCCTTGCAGGGCATTTCAAACCTAGCCAATTTTCCTTTCAATGGTGTTAAACCCTGCACCTTGTGACCACAAGGTAAACACCTTAACCATTACAGAAGTATGAAGACTGGTAAACTTCAATGAGCACCTTCACATCCTGGTGGAGGTTAGTTGTTCACCTCCTCTGTTTCATCAATTCAGAAATCTTGCCAAAGGTGGTATCTTCATGACAGAATTGTAGGCAGCTCTCTCACTCATCCACGTTAGTGTTCAATGTTAAGGACTCTGTATGGAAGTCCAAGTGCTTCCATTTTAGTTCCTTTTCCTGGTCATTTCCACAGGTGGCTAGTCGGTGTCCCCAGGGGACTCTGACTGAACCTACATTGGTTACTTAAGGCTTTCTGTCCTGTTCTGCCCCTGAGATGTGCAATGAATAGAGTAAAGAAGAAAATATATATAAATGAACAAGGAAGGGGATAAAATCCTAGAAGAAAAAAATGGACAAAATATAAAAATTAAGGGGTACTTGGCTTCTGGCACACAGATCCAGCCATTCACAATGGCAGCAAAAGAGATCTAGGGTTATTGTGGGCACCACGGAATTGACAGGAAAGTTCTAAAGAAGCTTAATGCAACGAGCACTAGCAGTGGCTCAGTACCCAACAGCCAGATTAGATGGACTGGATGAAACATGAGTAATCACAAAACCTCAGAAGCAATCAAACAAGAAGCACCCCTCCGTGTGAGGGACTGTGTCCTCCCACTCCCTACTACTTATATATACAAACCATGAGATTGCATTGTCAAGTAAAAGGGAAATACCCAAGATAGCACAATCTTGAACTTTACTGCAACATCCATAGAACTGCATTCTACTGATCAACAATGAGAGAGTTGATCTTTAGTGTAGAGAGGTTAGCCTGACTCAAAATTATGAATGACAGGAGTAAATAAACCAAAGTCAAAGACATATGAGATGAATGCATTTAACTTTTGGGCTTCCATGTGAACTAGGGGTCCAGATAAAATAGATGCCAACAACACAGGTGGGCAGGTTACCTGAATCCTGTGATGGATGACAATCAGTACACAGAAAGCTAAATGCTCTAAAGCAAAACTAGCTGTTGTACATGGTTCACAGTATTCCAACAGCTAATAAGGCCGCACAGAGCACACTGGTTGTATAAGGCTATGACTTTTACAAGTTCAGACCCCAAAACGAGTGTAAAAGAACCAGCCATGCCCTATAGCATATCTGACACCAGTCCTCTACTAAGTATCTCCAAAGAACAGGTCATACATGTGCTCTCCAAGTCCAAAACTATGGCCTTTACGAGACCATTTAGCATTCTAGGCTGCTTATTAAACAACCTAAAACAAGACCTAGCAGAACCACTTAGTTTCTTTAACCACAGCCTGAGCATTGGTTTTGTGCCGGTGGAGTGGAGAACAGCAACAAGTCCACTTACACAAATGGTGTCCCTCAACCGATCATGGGAAAGTACAGTTGTGGACACTTATCATAAATGTAGATGTTTGAGTGTATTCACTGTTGCAGTCATTACATTTGGGTTATCTGCTTGCATGTAGCCCTCAGTTGGCCTGATTAACAAAGTCTTGGGTCCTGCGTCGGTTGCTGTCCCTTCTTCCATGAAGTCAGGTCATCAGGGGTATAAAACATGCAGCCGACGCCATTACATCAGTTTTTCTTGCCACAGATGTCAGGTGCCCCCCTAATGAGGAGCAATTAAATATAAACGTACATTGAAATACATCCAACAAAAAAGCAAATACACCAAAAAGGCTTTTATGCATAGTAAAGGAAAGTAGAGTTATAGCCAAAAGAAGTTAGGGGGCTGGAGAGAGGGTAACCAGGACTTCAACAGTGAACACACTCGAACATCTACATTTATGGTAAGTGTACACAACTGTACTATGTTCTTCGTGTTTCACTGTTGCAGTCATTACATTTGGGTAGATTCCCAAAGCTGTGGTTGGGAGGAGGAATTTAGATACCATTAGGACCAGCTATAAGGCCCTGCAAGACTGCAGTGGCGAAGCCAGCTCTGGGGTTAGAGAAAAATGGCAAATGGTAATGTGTGGTGAAAGTATGTACAGAACTCCAGATGGCAGCTTCTAGGATGTCCCTGGTAGGGATGCCTCTGAGAAAGGCTGTAGAGGTAGATACAGCCCTGGTGCAGTAAGGTCTGAACCCCTGGGGGATAGGTTTTCCATGGTGCTTACAGCAGAAATGAATGCAATGGCCTATCCATTTAGAAATAGTTTGCTTTGAAATAGCCTTCCCCTCTGCCCCTGCAGCAAATGCTACCAGCAGTTGTTCAGATTTCTTTTGAGATTTAGTCCTGTCCAAGTAGAATCTGAGTTGTCTGTACACAGCTAAGGAATGCACTATCCGTTCTCCTTTGTTCTGTGGATTGGGAAAGAAGGTTGGCAAATGAATGGACTGATTAAGAGCCACACTGCATACCACCTTGGGCATGAAGGATGGATTGGTTCTGAGCAACACCCTGTCCACATGAAAGATGAAGAAAGGCTCCACTGCCATAAGGACCTGTAATTCAGATACCCTTCTAGCTGAAGTGGTTGCTAAAAGGAAAGCTGTTTTCCAAGAAAGAAATTTTAGGCCTGCAGTAGCAGCTGGTTCGAAAGGAGGTAGAGTGAGTTTTTCCAAAACAAAGTTAAGGTCACAGGCTGGGGTTGGAGCTCTCCTGGGTGGTTTTAAATTTTTGGCCCCTCTGAGGAACTGCTTGAGCAGTGGATGAGAGAAGATGGGGGGGGGGGGGGTTCTGTGTTATAATGAGCTGAAATGGCTGAGGCGTGGATTTTAATGGAGAAAAAAGACAGGCCCTTGTGAAGCATCTCAGTTAAGTATTGTAAAGTCTGAGGTAATTTGGGGTCTGCTGTGCTCATCCCTTGAGATTGGTTCCAGGCACACAATCTTTTCCATTTTTCAGCATAGGATTTTATAGTGCTAGGCATCCTTGCCTCTAAAAGGATATCCATCACAGGTTTACTGAGGGATGGTAAATGAGAGATTATGTAATTAGCCAGGCTGCAAGGTTCAGTGTTAGGAGCTGAGGGTGCAGAATCTGGTTCTCCTGTTGAGACAACAGGGAAGGAGTCTGAGGCAGGTACCATGGGGATAACTGTGACACTGCATAGGAGGGGATACCAGTGTTGGCGCGGCCAGTCTGGAGCAATCAAAATCATCCTTGGTTTGTCCTGTTTGATTTTTAGTAGTACTTTGGAAAGCAGAGGCAGAGGGGGGAAGGCATAGACTGATAGGTTTTCCAGCTGAAGGACTGAGCATCCACTTTCCAGGCTTGTTTGTAGTGAGTCCTTCTGCAAAATTTGTCCAATTGGTAGTTCTGGGGAGAGGCAAACAGGTCTAGATCTGGTCTCCCCCATTTGCTTGTCAACATGTTGAAAATCCTTGGTTCCAATTTCCACTCATGTGGGTCCATAAGGTTTCTGCTTAGTCCGTCTGTCAGTGTATTTAACTTTCCTGGCAGGAACTGAGCTTGTAGGTGTACTTGGTAGCTAAAGACTGTATTCCACAATGCCATGGCTAGTCTGCAGAGGGGGTAAGAATGTGTGCCCCCCGGCTTGTTTATGTACCACATAACAACAATGGTGTTTGTCCGTCTTTACCATTAGTTGTCCTGGAAGAATGTGGTCCTTGAAGGCTGTCAGAGCATTCTGTACAGCTAACATTTCTTTTTGATTGATATGCAGGTGCATTTGACTTGGGTTCCATTTGCCCTGAATGCACTTCCCTACCAGCTGAGCCCCCCATGCATAGTCTGATGCATCTGTTAGGGTTTGGGCAGCAGGGGGTGGTGTGAAAGGTAGTCTCTCATTTTTCTGGTAGGCCTCCGCCCACCAAAGGAACTCTAGGCGTAGGCAAGATATGACAGGAACCATTGCTTCTAGATCCTGAGAATGTTGACACCATAAACTTTTAGATACCACTGTAGTTTCCTCATATGCAGTCTTGCATATGGAATTAGAAGAATGCAGGAGGCCATGAACCCCAAGGCTTGCAGTATTTGTCTTGCAGATAGCAGGGTCTTTGTGGCCACTTGTTTGAAGTAGGTTGTCAAATGAATTTGTTTCTCTGGTGTGAGGTAGGCCATCTGGGAAGTTGTATTCAAGCTTGCTCCCAGGAATAATTTGTTGGCCTGGTACCAGGTGTGATTTCTTTTCGTTTATGGTGTACCCCAAACAAGTTAGAATCCTTTGTACAAAGGCTAGATGATTCAAAAGTATGTCATGGCTTTCTGCCTAAATTAGACAATCGTCCAGGTATGGGTATATTTGAATATTTCCTTGCCTGCAAAATGCAATAACTGGAGCTAGGCACTTTGTGAATACCCTGGGCGCAGTAGACAAGGCAAAAGGCAGTGCAGAGAACTGATAGTGCACGTAGCCTGCTTTGAAGCGTAGGTATCTTCTGCAAGATTCCCTGACTGGGATGTGCAGGTATGCTTCTTTTAAATCTAGTGTTGCCAACCAGGTATCTTTGCCTAGCATAGGAAGTAATTGTTGAAGAGTCAGCATCTTGAATTTTAGAATCTCCAGAAAGGTGTTTAGAGTAGACAGGTCCAGGATAGGATGCCATGAATGGTCTTTTCTGGGTACCAGGAAAAGTCTCTAGTAGAATACTTGTCCCTTTTCCTCTTCTGGTACCAGTTGAATAGCCCCCATGCTTAAGAGAGAAAGTACTTGTTTTTGGGCCTCTGCCCACTGATTTGGGGGTAGGTCCAGCCACCAGCTTGGTGTTGGCAATGTATAGAAATAAAATCTGTATCCCTGGGACACTATATTTAAAACCCATTTGTCCTGGGTAATATGTTCCCAGTTCTTTGCATGAAGAGCAATCTTTCCCCCCAAAGGGGCAGCCAGTTGATAAGTGCTTGGAAATTTTAAAAGGAAGTCAATGGGACAGTTTACCATGGGGGAGGGGGGGGAGGCTTATTACCCCAGATTTGGAAGTGGAGACCCCCCACTGCTTAGTCCTGTGTGTCCCCTGGGACTGAAACCTGGGGTTTTTGCTGTGTCTGGGTTTGGCTTGAGAAGACCTGGAAGGGGCTGGAAAAGACCAATTCTTAGAGGGCCAATGCCTACTAAATCTAGGAGGCTGAACTTGTAAGAAATCTTAACAGTTTGCATAGATTAAGGTTTAACTTCCATCTTTTTAAGAACTTCCTCATCCTTGTTGCCAAACAGGTGGTCCTGATTTAAGGGAGCATCCAACTACTTTGCTTTAACATGATCAGGCAAAGATTGCTCCTTAAGCCAAGCATGCCTTCTAAGCACAGACCCAGTATCAGCTGCCCTGTAAGAGGCCTCTAATGAATCAAAACCACATTGCAAAGTATGTTTTCCAACTTGTTCAGCAGAATGCATTAAATCCTGTAATTCTTTATTTGTCACACAGTCAGGAATCAACATCTTTTTCTGTTTAAGCAATCTAATAACATGTTGCTGATACTTTAACATATGAAACTGGCAGTTTAAAGCCCTAATGGCCAAGGTTGCAGAAGTGTAAACCTTCTTACTCCATCTATCCAGCGTCCTGGAGTCTCTAACAGAAGGGGTAGGATTTGTAGCAGTAGAAGTCTTAATGCCCTTGGGCCCCCATGAAATAGTCTCTGGATCCGCAATAGGATTTTTAAAAAGAAACTTGTGTGACTCAGGAACCCTGCAGTATCTGTCTGGTTTTCTGGGAGCAGGAGGCAAGGAATTAGGGGCCAAACTAGATTCCGAAAAAGCATCATTGATAATGTGTAGTACAGGAGGAATAGCTAAAGGCCTACGCTGAGGTAGGAGTAAGAAATCTCTAAGCCTCTTTTTTGAATCAGAAAAATCCTGGCTTTCCCATTGGAAATGCTCCCTTACAGTATGTAAGGTTTCCCCAAAAGAAAAATCCTCAGGAGGGGAAGCAGAGGGAATGCAGTCCTCTGCATCAGAATCCTCATAAGTAGATAAGGGCAAATCCAGATCATCAGAAGAATCAGAAAAAACAGAATCCTAGTCAGAAGATTCACAAATCACTTCAGTCCTAGGCCTCTTAGAAAGGGGGGGGGGGGGTTGCCTGATTAGAGTTAATAGATCTTCAGCCATTCTTATTTGTTTTTTAGGCATAGAGGCCTGAGCATGTGGCCTGGGTGTCATTTTTTAGGTATGGTTCGAGATTTAGGCCTAAGAGAAGAAGGAGGCGTTGGTTTAATATGCAAGTCCATAGGCCTGACTACACCCTCAGAAGCCGGTGCCTGCACATCGGCTCCGGACCCATCCAAGGTAGAGACATCCACAGGTCCCATAGTTGAAGCATCTCGTGGCATACCGGACTCTGAATGGGTCTCAGTAGAGGCCTGCAAATCAGATGTAGTGGGTATCAGGGGCTGCGAAAGAACCTTACTGAGTACCGGCGAACTGGTGACTGGCTTAGGAGAAGCGTCGTCGGCAGTTTTGGACTTTGGTGGCCTGTCTCTGTCTTTATCTTTGCATTTTTTCAGAATCCTGGTAGTCAGATAGCTAACCGGCGACATTTCTGGATAATTAAACCAAGAACCGAAATATTTAGAGGTGTAAATATACCAATGACGGATAGTGCGCTGATTAAATAAAGCACAAAACCGATAGCAAGGTACGTCATGGTCAGGGCCTAGACAAGGAATACAGTACGAATGAAAATCTTTATGAGGTATTTGCTTTCCACAAGTAAAGCAATTATTAACTTTTACTGACATCGATAAGGAGCAAGAAAAAGTTTCCCCAACGGGGTACTTAGCTTTAGTTGAAGACTTCGGTTCTGAAATTTGAAAACGAAAATTTCAGGAGTCGGACGACCGGCACTTGCAAACTGCTTCTGCTTCGGGCACCGCACGGCAAGAAAGACTGATATAATGGCATCGGCTGCATGTTTTATACCCCTGGCGACCTGACGTCATGGAAGAAGGGACAGCAACCGATGCAGGACCCAAGACTTTGTTAATCAGGCCGACTGAGGGCTACCTGCAAGGAGATAACCCAAATGTAATGACTGCAACAGTGAAACACGAAGAACATCTATAGATCCATCAGTACAATCATCTGCAAGGCCATGGAAAGAATCGTCATGGATCTTATCAACCAGGACAAAGACATCCTTCAAACTCTTGGCCTGACCCAGCTTGGTTTTGTCAAGGGTAGCTCTTGCTTATTAAACCTGGAGGACTTCTTTGAGAATGTCACCAAAGCACTGGAAGAGAGAGAAAGCAGTACATACTGCCTATTGTGACTTAGCCAAGGCATTTGACACAATTCCCCACTTAGGAATCATGGAGAAACTCTCTCAGTTGAGGATTAACCCATATGTCACTAGATAGGTAGCCAACTGTCTTCATCGCTAGAATGCACACTGTCCCAAGTTGAGGAGTCCACTTCCACCAGTAGACCAGTTACCAGTGGTGTACCAGAAGGATCTGTACTGGACCCTCTACTGTTTGAAATCTATTTCTCTGAAGTCCAGGCAAACATAGATGGCAGACAGCTGTAAACTGGGTGCAATCACAACAGTCCCCAACAATGTCAACATATTACAGAAGGGACAGACAAAGCCACTGACTAAAGCTAAATGCAACAAAATGCCTCACTATCACCTTTGCAAAGAAATAGCCCCTTCTATTTACAACATAGATAATACCCCTCTAAGCTCAAACACAGTGGAGCGAGACTTGGGAATGCAAGTTGATAGCAATCTAAACTTCGGTCACCACATGTCCATAGTGGTAAGAAAAGCCTTCTACACTGCACATCACATAAATAAGGGCATCGCATCCAAGACCAAGGAGGTCATAATTCCAGTGTACTTCCCCTTATCAGACCATTAATTGAGTATAATGTTCCCTTCTATATGTACCTTACCAGACACCTGCAGCAGTTTGAGACCACAGAGGTTTAGAGCTTTCTAACCAAGAGAATTCAGGGCCTCCAAGACATGGCCTACATGGAAAATACAGTTGTGTACTTACCATAAATGTAGATGTTCGAGTGTATTCACTGTTGCAGTCATTACAATTGGGGTTATCCTGCTGGCAGGCTACCCGCAGTCGGCCTGAATTCCAAATTCTAGGTCCGGCGTCGGTTGCTGTCACCTCCTCCCTGACGTTAGTGTGCCAGGGGTATAAAAGATGCAGCAGACGCCATTTTCTTCAGTTTTTCTTGCCCCAGATGTCAGGTGCCCTCAAAAGGGTAAGCTAAAAATATGTCAATAAAGCATGCATGCACCAAGGTAAATTTTTCCTTCATCTACAAGCAAATACACCACATAGGTTGTAGAGAATACAGAAGTACAGGTAAGTTCCAGCAAAGATGAGAGGGATGGTGGGAGGGTAACCTGGACTGCAACAGTGAATACACTCGAACATCTACATTTATGGTAAGTACACAACTGTACTATGTTCATCGTGTTTCACTGTTGCGGTCATTACAATTGGGTTGAATCCCAAAGCTAAGGTTGGGAGGCTGGAGCTAAATAGGATTAGGAGCGGCTATGAGGCCCTGCAGAACTGCAGTGGCAAAGCCTGCCCTGGATTTAGAGTAGAGTGGTAAGTGATAGTGCTTTGTAAAAGTGTGCATTGAACTCCAGGTTGCAGCCTCTAAAATGTCTTTGGTTGGTACTCCTCTGAGGAAGGCCGCTGAAGTGGCTGCTGCTCTGGTTGAATGTGGCCTAATGCCGTTAGGCATTGATTTGCCATGTTGTGAATAGCAGAAACGAATGCAGTGGCCTATCCACTTTGAAATAGTCTGCTTTGAGATAGCCTTTCCTTGTGATCCTGCAGCATATGCCACTAGTAATTGCGTAGTCTTTCTGAAAGCTTTGGTTCTGTCCAAGTAGAAGCACAGCTGTGTATGTCCAAAGAATGCAGAAGTCTCTCACCCTTATTCTGTGGGTTTGGGTAAAAGGTGGGCAAATGAATAGTTTGGTTAAGGGCCACACTGGACAGTACCCTTAGGCATAAATGTCAGGTTTGTCCTGAGAGAAACCCTATCTGGATGGAAAATGATAAAAATTTCCACAGCCATGAGTGCCTGTAGCTCTGAGACTGGTCTTGGAGAGGTTATTGCTAAGAGCAGAACTGTTTTTTCCATGACAAAAATTTTATATCAGCTGTAGCGGCTGGCTCAAAAGGAGGCAGGGTGAGTTATAGGTTAGTACTAAGCTAACTGCCTTTGCGAGCCATTTTAAGCCTAGCCAATTATCCCTTGTGAGACTCAAACCCTGCACCTTGCGTTTGTAAGGCAAACATCTTAACCATTAGGCCACCCTCCCAACCAAGACATAATTGAGGTCCCATGCAGGTATTGGTGATACTGTGAGACTCAAACCCTGCACCTTGTGTTTGTAAGGCAAACACCTTAACCATTAGGCCACCCTCCCAAACAAGACATAATTGAGGTCCCATGCAGGTATTGGTGATCTCCTTGGAGGCCTTACGTTTTTGGCTCCTCTGAGGTACTGCCTTAATAAAGGATGAGAAATAATAGGTGGCTCTGTATTGTAATGAGCTGAAATGGCAGAGGCATGAATCTTAAGTGATGAAAAGGATAGGCCTTTGTCCAGCATCTCAGTTAAATATTGCAAAATCTGAGGAATATTTGGTACAGTTGTGTCAATCCCTTGTGCCTGGTTCCAAGCACAGAATCTCTTCCATTTTTCAGCATAAGATTTTCTGGTACTAGGCCTGCTGGCCTAAAAAATAACATCCATCACTGCTTTAGTGAGAGGTGTGTTTTGAATGACTACATTATCCCCCATGCTGCCAGATTTAAGGTCTTGAGTTGGCTGCGCAGGATCTGACTGTCGTGTTGGGACAGTAAGTGAGGAATCTGAGGTAATGTCCAGGCTGGGTATTGAGACAAGTTCCTTAGGATTGGGTACCAGTGCTGGCGGGGCCAGTCTGGGGCAATCAGTATAATTTTTGGCTTCTCTTGTCTGACTTTTAGGAGTACCTTGGGGAGGAGAGGCAGAGGAGGAAAGGCGTAAACTGACAGATTTTTCCAACTGAAGGATAGGGAGTCTACTTTCCATGCTTGTCTGTGATAAGTCCTTGTGCAGAATCTTTTCAGTTGATAATTTTGAGTAGAGGCAAACAGATCTATGCCTGGGCTCCCCCATTTCTCGGTTATCATGCTGAAGACTTGTGGATTTAGTTTCCACTTGTGAGGATCCATAAGGTTTCTGCTTAAATCGTCTGCCAGAGTGTTTTGTTTTCCTGGCTGGAATTGAGCTTGAAGATGTATTTGGTAGGTCAAAGCTGTGTCCCACAGTGCCATGGCTGAATCTGCAATGGGGGTATGAGTGTGTGCCCCCTTGCTTGTTTATATACCACATGACTGTGGTGTTGTCCATCTTTATCAGTAGTTGTCCTGGATGAAGTAAGTCCTTGAAGGCTGTTAGGGCATTTTGAACAGCTAGCATCTCTTTCTGGCTGATATGTAGATGCATTTGATTTGGTGCCCATATGCCCTGAATGAATCTTCCTGCCATGTGGGCCCCCCAGGCATAATCTGATGCATCTGTTGTTAAGGTTTGGCTGGCAGGGGGTAGAGTGAAGGGCCGTCCCATGTTTTGGTGACAGGCCTTTGCCCACCATAGAAACTCCTGTTGCAGGCAGGGAATGAGAGGAATCATTCTTTCCAGACTGTTTCCATAAACTTTTTAGGTACCACTGAAGTTTCCTCATAAGCAGTCTTGCATATGGAATTACTAGGATGCAGGATGCCATGAAGCCCAGAGCCTGCAGAATATGTCTTGCAGAAGACTGGGTTTTTGTTGCCATCAGTTTAAAGTAAGTAGTCAGTTGCCTTTGTTTGTCTGGTGTGAGGTAAGCCATCTGGGCAGTTGTATTCAAGCTTGGACCTAGGAATGTTATCTTTTGAGAGGGTACCAGTTGTGATTTCTTTTTGTTTTTTTGTGTACCCTAGGCATGTTAGAAGCCTTTTCACAAATGCCAGGTGTCGTAGAAGAGTGTCCTTGTTCTCTGCTTGAATGAGACAGTCGTACAAGTAAGGATATATTTGTATACTTCTTTGTCTGCAAAATGCAATTACTGGTGCCAGGCACTTTGTAAAGACCCTGGGCGCAGTAGATAAGCCAAAGGGCAGTGCAGAGAATTGGTAATGCATTAAGTCAGCCTTGAATCTGAGGTATCTTCTGCACGACTGTCTTATTGGGACATGCAGGTATGCCTCTTTTAGGTCTAAAGTCACCAGCCAAGCATTCTTGCCCAGCATGGGCAGAAGCAGCTGCAAAGTGAGCATTTTGAATTCTGGAATGTCCAGGTATGTGTTCCAGTATTGGCTGCCAGGCCTCGTCCTTTCTGGGTACAAAGAACAGTCTTGAGTAAAAACCCTGTCTTTTTTTCCTGTCCTGGTACTGTCTGAATGGCCCCCATATCCATGAGTGACGTAACCTGTTTCTGTGCTTCTGCCCATTGATTTTTTGGCAGATCTGGCCAACCATTTGACATTGGCAGAGTGTGGAAATGGAATCTGTATCCATGTGATATGATGTTTAGTACCCACTTGTCCTGGGTTATTAACTGCCAATTTTGAGCAAAAAGTGCTAATTTTCCCCCTATGGGTGCTGCCAAAAGATAAGTGCTTGGTGTAGGCAGAGGGAAGTCATTGGGATTGCTTTCTGTAGGTTTGCGCTTTATCTCCTCCAGATTTGGAGGTGGATGCGCCCCATTGCTTTGACCTGTACGAGTCTTGAGCCTGGTACCCGGAACCCTTAGGGTATCTGGATTTAACCCTTTGAGCTCTGTCTGACACAGGAAAGGAACAATTTTTTGTAGGCCAGTGTCTACTGAATTTTGGTGGCTGCACTTGTAAGCAATCTTTAACAGTTTGCATAGACTTAGCCTTGTCTTCCATTTTCTTTAAAAACCTCTTCTGTTTTAATACCAAACAGAGAATCATGCTGTAAAGGTGCATCTAGCAATTTAGCTTTAACATGATCAGGCAAATTTTGTTCCTTTAACCAGGCATGCCTCCTAATCACAGATCCAGTAACTGCGGCCCTGCAGGAGGCCTCTAAAGAATCAACACCACATTGCAAAGTATGCTTTCCAACTTGTTCAGCTGCATGCAACAATTCCTGCAATTCTTTATTTTCTGCACATTCTGAAATCATCATCATTTTCTGTTTCAGCAATCCCATAACATCATGTTGGTACTTAAGCATATGCAATTGACAATTTAAGGCAGTGATTGCCAAGGTTGCAAATGTATAAACCTTTTTTCCCCATCTGTTCAGTGCCCTAGAATCTCTGTCAGAGGGGGTAGGGTTTTTTGCTGTTGAGGCCTTAACTCCCTTTGAACCCTGTGAAATAGTTTCATGATCAGCAGCAGGGTTTCTAAATAAAAATGCATGTGAGTCGGGGACTCTAATATCTGTCAGGCTTACTGGGAGCCGGAGGTAAGGAGTCGGGGTCAAGCTTGACTCCGAAAACACATCATCCACAATGTCTAAAACAGGGGGAATGGCTAAAGGCTTGTGCTGAGGGAGAAGGAAATCCCTGAGCCTCTTTTTTGATTCTGAGAAGTCTTGACTCTCCCAGTGAAAATGCTCCCTCAAAGTATGCAAGGTTTCTCCAAAAGAATAATCCTCAGGAGGAGATGCAGATGGAATAGACTCCTCAGCATCAGAGCCCTCACAGGGAGGTATAGATAATTCCTGATCAGAAGAGGAATCAGAAGAAATAGAAACCTGATCTAAAGACTCATAATCAGTGTCTTGCCTAGGCCGTTTATCGGGGGGGGGGGGGTACCCCTGATCAAGGTAATAAGGTCTTCAGCCATTTTGATCATCTGCTTTTTAGGCATAGAGGCCTGTGCACATGGCTCATGCGTCAGTTTTTTAGGTATAGAAGTTGCTTTTGTCTTTGGTTTTGCAGCTGTCGTCGGTTTGATGTTCAAATGTTGAGGTCTGAATACACCCTCAGAAGTCAGTGCCTACTCAGTGGTTCTGGACCCATCTGAGGGAGATACATCCGTCGGTCCAATACCTTGAGTATCTTGCGGTATATGCCAGACTCCACATGGGTGTCGGTAGAGGCCTGCGACTTGAAGGTAGCGGGTATCAGGGGCTGTGAAGGCGCCTCACTGAGTACCGGCGAACCGGTGGCTGGCTTAGGAGAAGCTTTGTCATCGGTTTTGGATCTCAACTGCCTTTCTCTGTCCTTTTCTTTGCGTTTTTTGTGTACTCCGGTAGTCGGATTGCTATCCGACGACATTTCTGGGTAGCGAAATCTGTTTACAAAATACTTTGATGCAAAAATATACTGACGCTTAATAGTGCATTGGTTAAATCTAGCACAAAACCGACAGCCAGGCACGCTGTGATCAGGGCCTAGGCAAGGAATACAGTATAAATGGAAATCCTTATGAGGTACTTGCTTCCCACAAGTAATACAATTATTAACTTTTTCTGACATCGGTAAAAAGCAAGAAAAAAAGTTTCCCCAACGGGGTACTTAACTTTAGTGAAGACTTCGGTTCTGAAACTCAAACTTGAATATTTCAGTAGTCGTCTGACCGGCACTTGCGAAATGCTTCTGCTTCGGGCACCGCGTGGCAAGAAAGACTAAAGAAAATGGCATCGGCTGCATGTTTTATACCCCTGACGACCTGACGTCATGGAAGAGAAGACAGCAACCGACGCAGGACCCAAGACTTTGGAATTCAGGCCGACTGAGGGCAACCTGCCAGCAGATTACCCAAATGTAATGACTGCAACAGCGAAACACGAAGAACATCATTGCAGGACAGTCTCAAATAAATAAAGAAAATATCAAAACTATACTTTACTATATTCCTATCTGAATCTAAAGGAGTTAATATGACCTAAAAACGTACAGCAAGGCAAGTGCAGAAGGTGGTGATGAGTGGATGTTTCTAGGTCAAAGACAAGATACAAAATGCATAGTCTCTCTCTGAGACAGTTCTTAAATTAATATCAAATATTGCTGGGTTAGCTTGGATAACATCACTTTTTGTCACCTGACATAAGTTCCCAAGTTAAACCCCTTTTGTCAGAGACTAAAATAATTTAACATTTCTGTGTGAAAAATACATAGCCTTCAGATGTTTGTTCATTGCTGTGCAGCTGCTAGGAAGTCATAAAGCAATAAAAAACTTCTGCATCTCAAACCTAGTAATTACTTCAATTCCAACACTATACAAAAACTTCTAGCTCTAGCTATTGTCTGCTACTGAACTGAAACTGAGAGAAAGTTTTTATAGCACAATCGTAAAACAATTTAATTTCAACTTATTTTCTTGATATTTTGCAAGTTAATTCTGTATGTTCTAGTTTCTACTATTAAAACATTTACATTTGCACAGGTATAGAGTTTATATACATTTCTGTTCTTTTCCAGTAGGGTACACTGTGGACACATCCTTGAAGCTCAGTACTGTACAAACCCTATTCAACACACACTTCTGTACCTATAGTTTAATATACACATAACCTATAACATTAACATACTTGTAAGGCAAGCATATGGATCATGTTTATATTCACAAATGATATAAGATTATTTACAAAATTCCAGATAGCTATGCTGACATTATCTCCTTCTGTCACATTTCAATATAAATCATATTAATATTCACAAATGACATACAATTATTTACACAATTCCAGACAGCTGGGCTGGCAGTATTTCCCTATGTCACACTAGCCTGCGACATTAACATAACGTGGGAGAGACATATATCTTCCAGAGATTGCCACTCCTCTGGAATAAGCTCCCACTTCATGTGAAGCAAGATTGCCACTCCTCTGGAATAAATTCCCACGTCATGTGAAGCACAGCTCCTCGATGAACCTATTTATGTACAACCTTGACAATTGGATGGGTAACCGTAAATTTACCCCTGGGGTGGCACCCATGTTCCTCATGGACAGGGCCATTCAGTGTTGATCACAGAATCGCTCTGCAAATGACCATCTAACTATGGTTAATTAGGATACACTTTTTTTTTTGTTACATGGCTAGGCTTGTAAAAGCCCTAGGGCCAATAGCCTAGTAACCTCCTATGAACCTATAAAAACACAGAAAACAGTAAAAATTGTAACAGGAATGCTCTCCATATCTCAACAGTACTTCTAAAGATGAACAGTACCCTTCTAAGCTAAATAACACAGCTCTCAACCATAAAAAGAGCAGAGTTTGAGGATGCCCTGTGGGACAATGGTCAGTGTTCTAAAAATCCCATGATAGTTATTGGTTAAAGCTGATGGCCCATGATAGTGAAGTCAGGGCCAGAAAGCAAAATTGCATTGGGAAGACAGTAATATCCAAATAAGAGACATTAACAAGATAACAGAAAACTGAAATAGTTGGATGAAAAAAAAATTCAAGCAGGCATTCAGTAAGACTGCTGGGATACATACATTGGTCAGAACAAAGTTCTAGTATGCCAAATCCTTCCCAGTACAGATGAGTGCAGGGTGCCTTACGGGAGTCTAGGAAGCACCCTGTCTTCTGAAAACCATGAGAAGATCAGCCTGTCAGCTCTGAAAGGGTCACATTAAAAGACGTTCCGAGCCAAACTAAAGATAGCTGAAAACTCACAGTACAGCATATTTTAAATTACCCGGATCATCCTGATGCTAAAAATGGGGAAGAAAAAAATGCAATACATACTCTGCCTTAGGACAATGAAGAAACAGCGAAATTTTGAAAATAACAGTCAGGTCAGAGGTAAGAGTATTTAGTGCTGCACACAGCAATATAAAACAAACATCATCAGCTATTTACTGTCATAAAAATACTAGTGCAAAGTGAATTTAATAGCAGTGCAAAATGAAAAAGAAACAATCCTTAAATGAAGACAAAGAAAGATAGAGAAGAAGCTCAGAGGTTGGTCTGCCAGAGGCTACCATCTTGCTTTAGAACACATAAGGGGGGAACAGAACCCTTAGATTTTCTTAAAGGGAGAAACAGGTGCTACTTTCCCATTCAAAATATATCAGCCTCAACCAAGAACTGCAGAAACTGCCAGGTGAATAAGCAGAGCTCCTATTGGCTCTCCAAGCTGGCGAGAAGTCAGAGAAACCAGTATTCCACAGGAGTTTTTTTTTGTGATGGTTAGAACTAACAGTAATGGGTGAAATAAAGTCTTCCTTCTCAAATATTTAGGCAGAATAATCAGAGACAAAACTGGTTACCCTCTCATTCTACTAGGAAAGAAAGATTAATCTCAGGAAACTGTGTGTGTGATGGGTAGTGGTGGGGGGATCTTCCAATGCGATGAATATATTTCCTTTGCAGATGTTTTCCTGGGTGACCTTCACAAACAGAAAATAAGCACCCCCAACTGGGGAAATAACAGAGGACTGCTTAAAAGGTAACATTAGGTACAGGAACAGGCACCACTCCTGAAACTGCTGCCCTCTGCAACAATATTAGTAACACAGTAGGCCATGTCAAAGTTCTCCAAAGCTCTGGCAAGGTCTTTTCCACATTATCCTTGATCACAAACCCTAAAGTTCTTCTAGCTTCTCCACAGCCTGACCAACAAACAAGGATTAGAATATCAATGAGACACAAAATCACTTAATACAAAAGTCACAAAGTGGAATAGGAGAAAATTACTTGCTAACCTTGTCCACAGTCTCAAAAGCATTATCAGGAAGTAGTGTGGAAATGTGCTCTCTTTTCTTGGAGCTATGCTAGACTGAAGAGATCATGCAGAAGTCTGGTTAGGGTACTCAGTGAGGATGTCACTCCACTCCAGTGACGAGTTATAGAGGACGCTCAACTTCGTGGAAGCACTGTGACTATTTCATTACCAGGAGGCCGTTACCACAGCCTTCCATTTGTTCCAGTATCACACAGAACAGGAGGCCGTTACCACAGCCTTCCATTTGTTCCAGTATCACACAGACTATTAGGCTGCGGTAACCCTAAAGTTGTGCCCTCTGCAATCTACAATCTACAACTGTGCCCAGGCTTACCCAGTAACCTATCATGACTATTTCATGTCTGTTTCCGTAAGTCAGAATGCGTCATCCTTGGTGCACTATCCCACTGAGATTACCCTCTACGGATCTCAGCAGACCATTTTTCTACTCACACTTGCAGCAGCTCACATCATGACCAATATTCCACTCCACTACTTGCTCTAGTAATCTATGTTTGCTATCTTTTTATTTTACTAACATTCTCCTTAACCAACCAATACATCTACTTTTTAAGTAACCTGCCTGCTGTGCTCTCCTACTCAGACTGCCCCATCTGACTCCACAACCCCTCAATGAACTACATCCTGCATGAGTAGCACCCCAGCGGGTTTGTCACAACCCCCAGTAGCTTGTTAAGACCAACATCTGTCTGATAACCTATGGAGCATAATCACTTGGGTACCAGAGCTACCTGCAAAGACTGTCACACTTCTTTATCATGTAGTCCCACTGCAATTTTCTCTTTTGTCCAATGTACACTAAGTATTATGTAAACTTTTAAAGTTCTGCAGTATTGTAACTACAGCTGTATACCCCAAGTACTTTGCAGGAAAAGTGACCACAGTTATAAATTAAGATCATAGCATGAACGTATTCCTGGTTTTCATCAGAAACGGTGCAGGCTAAAGGACATTTCACATGAAATTCAATATGCATTGCACAGGAGGCAGCTCCACTGGACTGACATTATCTCCCTTTTGTACTCCAGCCTTAGAGCATGGTGGTATCTACATCAAAGACAGCAGCTGTGTTTAGTCTCATGTTTCTACAGTTAACGCAATGTGCGCTTTACTGCAGTAATGCCTTATCTTAGCTTTCACCCAAGGCTACAACACAGTGAGGAAGGGAGGTATCATTTCAACAAGACTCTTGTGCTACTACTTTACATGTACACTTAACACAAAAGGAATTACAGCACAAAGCAGTGAAGGACTCCAGGTGTGTCCAGGCCTTTTAACAAAGTGGGAAAGATAAAGCATTCCTTGACTCTATGTTTTGACTTAGAAAGAATGGCTGCTGAAGCTTTTGTTTTGTTTTTCAAAAGGCAGTTAATTATTAGTAATGTTTACAGATATAATCAGGACATTTATTTGAACACTGCTCCATCTTTTCTAGTACAATGCAGCTTTCCTACATGACTGTTCTTGATTTTTAATAAAACTGTTATTTTTTTTTTAAACTGCTGAGGGAGGGGAATTATAGAGTGAACAAGAAAAAAAGAGTGCATTATTAACCTGAATTTTTTTGCTCCCCATTTCCTATATGCCAAAAAAATTAAAATTTTTCTTTTCTTTATTTTTTATCAAGTTTATTTTATTTCAGGTAAACATACATGTATAAATGGGTCTACTTCAGACAATCGAACATTCACTTTAGCGAACCACTGTTCGCCAGAATGAAAAGAGCGAATTTTCAATTAAGAAAATGGGAAAATCAGCTAAGTTTTACACAAGGAATAGAAGCAGTTGACCAATATTGGGAAATTTGCCCTTTTTCCCCACTGTAGTGTGATCTCAGAGTTGGTATATATAGTTGGGGGTGTGAGGGGGGGGGGGCACAGCTCCCCACCTGGGTGGGTCTAACATACTGCGGTATGTGTAAAGGTTGAATGTTGGCCAACTGCTTTTATTCCCTGTGTAAAAATCAACTGATGTGAATGTTCACTATTTACTTCTCAACGAAGAGAGTTCCGCTTAAGTGAGCATTCAATTATATGACATAGATCCCTATATATATATATATATATATATATATATATATATATATATATATTTTTTTTTTTTTATAGTAAACATTGCATTTCAGATCATAAAAAAGGAGTTTTTTTTCAAATGTGAGACGCTCAAGAATAAAAATGATCCTGAATAGATGTTAGAAAGCATGAAGAGCAGAAGTATTGTCTGCAAAGTGTGACGCCTTGCTTAAGAGAAATAGTTAACTTTGGCCCTGTAATTACTGAGCAGCTGGACAGAAAGCTTGTTCCAGAACAACAAAAAAATGCTGCACCTTCGAAAGGCTAACACAGCATGCTTGGGCTGTACACATGAAAGACAACATATAAAGTGTAAAAGAAATAAAAATGGGAAAGAACGGATGAAAACAGCTACATGAACAAAGGGCTGAAGTTGGGGCTACCTGGCCCTACTGGCTGACTCTGCCGTTTCTTAATTCCACAAAAACACTTTGAAAAGGGAGTCTGCTCATCCCTATCCCTAACCACCCGCTAGAGAATCATAGGAAACACATATGGAAAAAATACAAATATTCTTCACATTCATTTTTCATTCTCTTACTACATGCTTCATATAACTCAGGATTGCAAAAGGCCCAAAGCCTTATCACAACACTAAATGGGTGCAGGGCAGAGAGAAACTAGTCCCAAACAAATAAGTGCGCATGCTACGCGTGCATGTCACCTACTTTTGGGAAGAGGTTTCTCCTGCCACTTCTCAGACCGCTGAAAAACAGAATACTTCAAAGCTATTTTATAGGGTAGAGGGATGGAGGACACAGGAAGGGTTCTGGGTTCAGAAAGGGAAGTGGACTGTCAAGCTTGATAGTGAGGAATAGACTGCCAAAGAACATCTCTTACAGTTTCAAATGTTCAATGTGACTGCGAACAACCATGCACTTGGGCTGTCAGTACAGGTAAAAACAAGCCAGAACCATCAATGTTATAGAAATGGAGCACAGCAGTACCCAGGTTCTTAGAACCAGAACCCCCAATGTCCACATGCCAGGCCAAAGATGCAAGGAATGCCAGCAATGGAAATAAATCACTACCAGGATAATGTCAAAATGCAGAATAAAAATACTGACACCAGAGGAAGATGGGACATCACAAAGGCCAACATTAGTATTTAAAATGCTGGAGTTCGTTAGCAAAAAACATAAGTGACTGCCAGTGTACTGATATAATATTGTCTTTAACACTTAGCCACTGCAGAACCCCTTAATGGGGCTGAACAAGTAAGAGAATGACCACAAGGGAAGCAAAAAAAAGCAGTGGTAGCTACCAAATGAATCACTAGGATGAACTCAGCTGTGTGGCATCAGTGAAGAGAAATTCTAACTGACAAAAGAGATGATCAGCACAATGCACTACTGTTAAAAACAGCACTGAGCATTATCGGCCAAAGCAATGCAACACATTTCATTCACTCATTTTTATGATTCCTACTTTATTTTATTCAAGACTGTAAGGGGAACCACAACCCGTATCAGTATACAGGGTACTAATTCCAGACAGGATCCCATTCCACAGCAGGAAAAACTGACTATGCACATTCCCATGGATAATCTGTAGGCTCACCAATTTGCTTATTAGCATGTCTCTGGGATACGGCATAAACCCCCCCCCCCCTCCCAAAAAAAAAAAACATGGACATAGGGAGGATGTGCAGACTCCACAGACAAGGCACCTCAACTGGGAAATGAACCAGAAAACAAAGCACTAAAAAGGCAGCTACTCGTAACTATATTTTTGAAACCTGTTCTACTACTGGCTTTTTAATCTTCTCAAAGTGGAAGAGGAAGTGTAACTACCATAACAGCAGACGTTACAGTAGGATCATTTTTACAAGAGTAATTTTGGGAACTTAGCCACAGGCAAGCTCTGACATCTGACTGGATGTCCACAGTCCTGCAGCAGCCTTTTCCAGCTGCACCAAGTCCTCCTTCCCAAGGAGATCAACACGGAGCCAGTGTAAAAAGAAACCAGTCCATTCCACCTTCTGTTATTTCCTGTGTCCAGGAACCATTGGCATTGCAGCCTCCATGCTACCCTACAGGGCATTTCAATGGGTTTGTTTTCACCCTACAACCTGCTCTCCTAGGTGGCAGACTAGGCATACCTAAGAAGCCATCTTCCATGGAGATAGGGTGAGCAGCAGTTGGCTGGCGGGAAGCTGAACTAGTACCCACAGCAGACCTAGCATGTCCACAAGTACTAGAAAGAGCGATGGAGGAAGGGAAACTAACTACAGTGATCCTTCATGCATCTACACTTATGATAAGTTACTAATACAACTTTACAGTGTTCTTCATATGAACTACTGCTGCAGAAGTAAACCTTGGAAAGGGTCTTAAAGCTCAACTCACTGTGTTGTAGATAGTTTACATGGGGCAAAACTGCAAGAGGTCCTGTAGAATAGCCATGGTGAAACCTACCCTAGCTCAAATGTTTAGAGGCAATGTGGACAGAAGACCATGTGGCCGCTTATAGAAAGATCTGTGTGTCTAAGTCTCTATTAAGAGCTGTAGTAGCAGCTTTTGCACTGGTACAGTGCAGCCTCCATCTCCCTTTCTGGGATCTTTCCATAGGCAGAGTAGCTGAACGGAAAGTATAGTCACCTTCTTTATTAGCAGCAAAAGAAACAAAAAGTTGAACCTTTCTCCTCAGACCCTTGGTTCTATGCAGGTAGTAACTCCACTACTTGTGACATCCTAGGAGCTCTGACAGTTAAGGAAAAATACTAGCAACTGAATAGTTTTGCTTAAAGCCATTTCTGTAATATGAATGTAGGCAAAAAAGAAGGGTTTGTATGCAAACTGATCTGTCCCTATAGCTAACCAAAACAGGTTCCTTGCAATAAATGCCTGGGGTTTGGAAACCAAAGCAGTTTCAGTGTCAAATATTTCAAAAGGGAAGTGGTAGATGATTCAGAAAGTACTATAGGTCAGTTTTTTCCAGCACAAAGTCCAAGTCCCATGATGAAGCCACTGCTCATCCAGGGAGTCATTAGGTGAAGAACCCTTTTGAGAAACTGTCCTGAGGAAAGATGCACAAAGGATAACAGAGTCAAATCATACAATAAACCAGCCTGAAGGTACTGCACGTTCAGGTGCAGTAAGGACTCCTTTAGAAGAATAAAGAGGCACACATGCTGAGGGAGGGTTACTCTTTCACCCACTGTCATTTGACTGAGATGGAAAACTAATGCTGCTTTAGCCAAAAGTGGGCTAACAGTAGCATTTTTCACTTTTCCAGCTTTTTTTTTTTAATCTTCTCCAAGCAGAGCAGAACAGGAAGAAATACACAGATAAAGAGGCCTGACAAGTTGAAAGAGAAGTTATCCAGTGTGCAAGCTTCCTTACAAGGTGCTCAAACACAGAACCTCCTGTTGTTTGGAGCAACAAAAAGCTCTGTTTCTGATTCACCCCATGTATGGATAAGGTATCAAAATGTGTGCCCATGTAACATCAAATTGTGTAGCTCTGTAGCCATCTCACTCTGTCGAGATGGGATATATGAAGCCCTCAGGATCACATTGGACTATATGGCTGATCACCTATATGAATGAGAAAGAGTATGAATGCCCCTCCCCCTTGCTTGTTGGGGTATCACATCATGGCTGTTTTGCCTGTTATCAGTTACAAGTTTCCTGGTCCCCAGATTGCCTTGAAAGCCCAGAGTGCCAAAATAATTGCAGTCATTAGTTTGATGTTGATATGCCTCCTGATGTGATCCTTGTGCCATCTGCACTGGACCTAGGCTTTCCTGCCAGACGTATCTGTTGTTAAGACCTTGAGCCTGACAAGATTCCCTGACAGGGACCACCCCACCATACTCTTCAGTACATGGTGGCTTGACCACAAGATCTCTCTCTCTCTCTCCATAGATTGGAATAAGGGTATACTCTGCTGAACACTATTGAGATACCACTTTAACTTCCTCATTTGTAGTCTTAGCAGTGGGACCATGATGACCATCAATGCCAAGTATCCAAGATGTGTTGTGAATTCCCTTAATGCCACACAAGTTTCTGGCCATCTCTACAAAGAACTGGGTAAGAAAAGCTGCTTTGCCCAGGAGAAAGACAATATTCTGCTAGTGAGAATCCAGCCATGCCTCTAGAAACAATACTGTCTTTGATGGGTCCAAACTGGATTTGGGTAGATTCAAAGAGAACTCCAGGATTTGGAAACAATTCTGGGTGTTGGTTAATGCCTTCTGTATTTCCTCTTTAACCTTAACCTGAATTAGGCAGTTGCACAGGTGAGAATGCCCCAGGTTTTGCAATCGGCTACCAGTGAGGCCAGACATTCTGTTAACACCCTAGGCACACAGTAACTAACTGAAAGAGCAAAGAAATATACTGGTAGTAAGAAAGAATTCCTGATTTAAATCTCAAAAAATTCTGCAGCCCTGTGTACTTGTATGTACAGTTATGCTTTCATCAAGTCCAGGGTCACCATCAGGGCCTGAGGAAAGAAAAGAGGCAGCAGAGAATACAAGGTAAGAATTCTGAACTTTGTAATCTTTCAGAATTTGTTTACAGCTGACAATTCTAGGACAGGATCCTTGACGTCTCTCTTTTCTAAGCACTAAACAATACCTTGAGTAAAAGCTGGTGCCCTCTTTAATGCTGCCTATCACAGCAGCTCCAATAGTAGAAGTGTAACCAAATGATTTTGGACCCCTCCCTAGTAAACAATGTGCAGAATCCATCTGTCCCCCAAGTTGTCTGTCCATGTTTCTGAGAAAAGGGCTGAGGGTTTCCAATTATGGAAGGCATCCATTTGTAATAAGAAGGGCTTGGGAGGGATTACAGGTAAGGAGCGAGGGGGAAGCAGACATGCAATCTAAGTACTGATGCTCCAAGTCTGACTTGTGCCTTGCTAGCCCCCAGACTTCCTAATTCAGCCTTGCCATTTATGTTTCTAAAATGATTTTTCCTCTTTGTCTGCTTTTCCTTTTTGTCTGGAATTGGGGAAAAAATGCCAACTTTTTGATGATGGGCAATTCCTACTGTACTTTGGAATGGGTGGATGAGAATCCCGTTTGATTTCATGGTTTTACCTTTCTTATCCAGTTTCTTGAAAATCTCCTGCAAGCAAGCTTAAACCAGTAATTCTTTGCCAAGTAGAGCATTAAGGAGTTGCACCTTAACATCCTCTAGCAGGAGATGGATCCTCAACCAGGCATGTCTGCTAGATCACAGACAGGGTAAGAGCAGCTCTGGATGCTGCATCCATAGCATCATACCTACATCTAATTACATATACACCCATCTACATAACTATGAGCAAGTTTTATCAATTTCACATGCTGGTATGCCTGGATGATCTCCTCACATATATCCACTATCTGCTGGAAAACCTACCAATTACTTTATCACATGGGTCTGACAAGTAACAGTCATGAAGACTAAGGTTGTTGCAGTATATATCTTCATCTCAAAGAGGTCTAAACTCTACTCTCCCAGTCAGTGTCGAAGGCATTCTGAGCAAGAACCATCTTCAACTCCCTGGCATCATCTGTAGATACTACAGAAAGGTCTACTACTGGATTTTTTTACACAGGAACTTTACAAAGGATCCTGCATAATTTGGTCATGCATTAATATTGCCAAAAATGGGCATGTGTATCTGCTGGTAATACTGAGGGGCAAGTCTACTCTAACCTATGCCAGGAACCCATCCTTATGGTGGAATGGGTCTATGTGCCACTATTGGCCAGTGTAAGCTTGCTAGAGCTAATCCGAAACAAACCTGTGCTGATTTGTGATCAACTGCCTGGTAAGAGAAGGTTTATTTTGATTTATAGCTTATTGTTACCTCTGTTTTTCACTGTTTGTAGGAAGGAAGGGAAAGGTTGCAGACAGGAAGATTTACTTTGATTTATATATTTTATTTTATCTCTAATTTTCACTGTTTGTTGTTAGGAAGGGATACATTTTAGACAAGCAAACTCTAGCCATCCCAAACAGCCTAGTCTACTATAAATTCACACAGATAGCAAATAGCTCTCAACCTTCTACGTCCAAAATGAGGAAAGTCAGCCATCATAATGTGGAACAAATGGGCAAAATGTGCAACACATACTAACAGCTTACTAACAACTTCAACTAGGAGGGTCATAGGATGGTTAAAATAGGCTGGTTTTACTTATGAAAAAGGTATTTTAATGAATCAATATGATTCTTATCTTCTTATCTATTTTCCATGGATATCTGTTAAAAAAATTGCCAACACTGAATGTGTGACACAGCCTTTCAATGTGGAACTTGGAGGAACATGAAATTTTTAAGACCCCAAATGAGGTGCGTTCCTCACAATGAGGTACACTTAGAGCTTAGTAACCACAAAGAAATGCCTCTGCTGTGGTACCAAAAGACGTCACAGAACACTCAGAGGAAAAAGTAACCAAAATGTTACTACAGTCATTAAGCGCTTTCAACTTAAAATACCACTTCTTCAGAATAACAAATGTATTTATTTATTTTATTAACATTTTATTTTACATTTGTTGACTGGGATAGTCCGACCTGATACACGTCCATTTTCAGCAGAGACCTGGGGAGAAAAGCTCCAAGCTTACAAACAGAAAGACAAGCAAGTTACAGTATATGCACAAACATATTGTATTAACATACAAGTTACAGTCTCACATTTCAAGCTTATGAAGAACACAGTTTATATACAGAAATATATACAAATATGTTACAGTTTCTCTTATCAAACATATAGGTGCAGCTTATATACGGAGTATCTACACAGATATTACAGTTTCTCTTTTCAAACCTTTTAGTGCAAGAGGTTAGTTGCTATGAATAAGAAATTGCAGGGATATGGAAGTAGATGAGGCTTTAGGCAGGGTTAGAGCAAGGACATAACCAGTGGGTTTTAAAATACTATCTTAGATTTTTTTTGAAACCTGGCAATTTGATTGTAGCAGCTAGAGAGTTTGCGGAGATCAGTTTTGTTCAGTTAGTGAGTATTGGCAAGGCATAGAGTTGAGTTGAAAGCAGATGGGTACGGGCAATGGCAGTCCTAGCTAGAGGGGTGAGAAAAGGTATGTTTTTGTATAGAAAGCCAAGTTTTGTATTAACGGTTTTAATAGTTTGGTTTACGTGCATATCATATTTGTGGTTGTTGTCTATTATAACACCCAGGAGTTTGGTATACATATCTGGTGAGATTATGGTCACATTGTTGGATGTTATAGTAAATGAAGGTTGAGAGGATTTGCGAGTAGGGGAGAAGAGCAATAGCTTGGTTTTATTAGGGTTTAATATCAGCTGTTGATTAGAGATCCAGTTTTCCACTGTATTAAAAGTTTTCTGGGTTAAACTAAGGAGATAGTACAGTTTTGTACCTACCATAAATGTAGATGTTCGAGTGCTAATACAGCTGCAGTCATAACAGATGGGTTCTCCTGCCGTCAGGCAGGTCCTCGGTCGGCCGAATTCCAAAGTCTAGGTCCAGCGTCGGTTGTCGTCGCTTCTTCCCTGACGTCACTGCGACAGGGGTATAAAGGAACCAGCCGACGCCATATTCTTCAGTTTTTCTTGCCCCAGATGTCAGGTGCCCCCAGAAGGAAGGCAATACATAAATTTGTGTAATAATGCAGTGCAATATAATCAAAATACAGTAGTTGCAAGCAAATACATCATAAATGAATACCCCAATCAGGTTGTATGAGGATGTGCTAGCCTATAGGCCTGTCCCAAGAGGGGAAGGAGGGAGGGAAACCTGGACTGCAGCTGTATTAGCACTCGAACGTCTACATTTATGGTAGGTACAAAACTGTACTATGTTCATCGTGCATACAGCTGCAGTCATAACAGATGGGTAGAATCCCAAAGCTAAGAAAGGGGTGGTAGGCACTAGGTGGAACTAGGAGGAGCCAAAATGCCCTGCAAGACTGCAGTGGCAAAGCCTGCACTAGATTTGGAGTATAATGGTAGGTTGTAGTGCTTGGAGAAGGTATGCACTGAACTCCAAGTGGCTGCTTCCAAAATATCCTTGGTAGGAACTCCTCTGAGGAAGGCTGCAGAGGTGGCTGTGGCCCTGGTGGAATGAGTTCTAATGCCTGTAGGTACAGTTTTGCCATGAAAGGAATAGCAAAAGCGTATGCAGTGGGCTATCCATTTTGAGATTGTCTGTTTGGAAATTGGCTTTCCTTGAGCTCCTACCGCATAGGCGGCAAAGAGCTGTTCTGATTTTCTGAAAGGCTTTGTTCTGTCCAACTAATAACGCAGTTGTCTGTGGATGTCCAAGGAATGTAGTAATCTCTCCCCTTTGTTTTGAGGATTAGGATAAAAAGTAGGTAAATGTATGGCCTGATTTAAAGCTACCCTGGATACCACTTTAGGCATAAAGGAAGGGTTGGTTCGTAATGAAACTCTGTCCTGATGGAAGATGATAAAAGGCTGGACAGCCATGAGAGCCTGTAATTCTGAAACTCTATGAGCTGAGGTGATAGCCAGAAGGAAAGCTGTTTTCCAGGACAAATATTGTAAATCTGATGAGGCAGCTGGCTCAAAGGGAGGCAAGGTCAGGTTTTCCAGAATGAAATTAAGATCCCAAGCAGGTATTGGTTGCTTCCTTGGAGGTCTTAAATTCTTAGCCCCTCTGAGGAACTGTCTTAAGAGAGGGTGAGAGAATAAAGGTGGATCAGTGTTGTATTCTGCAGAAATGGCTGAGGCATGGATTTTGATGGAGGAGAAAGAAAGTCCACTGTTTAGCAGTTCAGCCAAATATTGTAGTATTTGAGGTAAATTCAGTTTTCCAGGGTCCTGACCCTTTTTCTCATTCCAGACACAAAAACGTTTCCATTTTGCGGAGTAAGCTTTTCTAGTTGATGGCCTTCTGGCCTCCAAAATGACATCCTGCACCTCCTTGGAGAGTAGGGCCTGCTGTGATGCTAAGGGATCTTCCATGCGGCTAGATTGAGTGTTTTTAGCTGACTGAAGAGTTTTGAAGCTGTGCTGAGTCAGAAGAAGAGGCATTAGAGGCAGGGTCCATGGTGGGGAATGCGTCAGGCTCCTCAGGAGTGGGTACCAGTGTTGCCTTGGCCAGTCCGGAGCAATGAGGATTATCTTTGGTCCGTCTGCTCTGGTCTTCAATAGAACTTTGGGCAGCAGAGGAAGAGGTGGGAAGGCATACACTGTCATTGATGTCCAAATGAAAGAGAGAGCGTCCACTCTCCAGGCCTTTGGATGGAAGATCCTTGAGCAGAATTTTGTCAATTGATGATTTTTGTGGGAGGCAAAGAGATCTATGTCTGGCCTTCCCCATTCTTGGATTATTTCTGTAAAAACTTTTGGATGCAACTTCCATTCGTGTGGGTCTGTCATATTCCTGCTTAGGTTGTCTGCCAGCGTGTTTTCCTTGCCTGGCAAGTACTGTGCTTGTAGTTCCATTTGTAAGTCCATGGCCATGTTCCAAAGTGACATAGCCAGTCTGCATAGGGGGTAAGAATGTGTTCCTCCCTGCTTGTTTATGTACCACATAACTGTGGTGTTGTCCGTTCTTATCAATAGTTGACCTGGTTGTAGAAGGTCCTTGAAAGCTATAATAGCATTTATTACTGCTAGCATTTCTTTTTGATTGATGTAAAGGTGCTTTTCTTTTTGGGACCATTGGCCCTGAATGCACCGATCTGTCATGTGCGCCCCCCAGGCGTAGTCCGAGGCGTCTTTTGTGATGACTTGATTTGCTTGAGGCTTGCTGAATGGAAGACCTGTTTGTTTGACATGCTTGAGCCCACCACAGAAATTCCTTTTGCAGACATGGAATTAGTGGTATTATTGTTTCCAAACTGTGGCTGTGTTGAGACCATATGTTTTTCAGGTACCATTGTAGCTTCCTCATATGCAGCTTTGCACATGGGATTAATAAGATGCAAGATGCCATGAATCCCAGAGCCTGCAGGATTTTCCTTGCAGTCAGCCTGGTGCAATTTGCTAGTGTTCTGAAGTATTGAATTAGTTGCCCCTGCTTCTCTGGGGTGAGGTAGGCCATCTGGGTGTTTGTGTCCAAATTGGCACCCAGGAAAATTATCTTCCGAGAGGGTATTAGCCTTGATTTCTTTTTGTTGACTGTGTATCCCAGAGAGTTCAATAACATTATTACATAAGCCAGATGTTTCAGAAGAATGTGCTTGCTGTCCGCTTGGATCAGGCAGTCGTCCAAATAGGGATATATTTGTATCCCTTGAAGTCTGCAGTAGGCAATTACTGATGCCAGGCATTTCGTGAATACTCTGGGTGCAGTAGATAAGCCAAAGGGCAATGCAGAGAATTGATAATGGGTTGAACCTGCAAGAAATCTGAGGTACCTTCTGCAATTTTGTCTGATTGGGACATGCAGGTATGCCTCCTTGAGGTCCAATGTTACCAGCCAAGACTCCTTGCCCAGCATGGGAAGAAGTTGCTGTAGAGTGAGCATCTTGAATTTTGGTGCAGTAGAAATGTGTTTAGGATGGATAGATCCAAAATAGGTCTCCAATCTTTTCCCTTCCTTGGCACCAGAAATAGCCTGGAATAAAAACCTTGACCTTGTTCGTGCGTAGGTACCTCTTGAATAGCTTTCATGTTTATGAAATCTGTAATTTGCCTTTATGCCTCTGCCCTTTGATTGTGTGGCAGGTTTGGCATGCCTCTCATTTTTGGAAGGGTATGAAAATGGAATTTGTAGCCTCGGTTTATAATGTCCAGGATCCATTTGTCCTTTGTGACGATATGCCAATTTTTTGAAAATAATGCCAGCTTTCCTCCTAAGGGGGCTGCCATTTGAGACCTGGTTGGCATGCAAAGGGGAAAGTCATTGGGTTTGCTTTCTGAAAGAATGCGAGTTGTCCTCACCACCTCTTTGTGTAGGAGCTTGCCATTGTCTGCCTCTATATGATCCTTGGGAATGTCCTCTGCCCCTCGGGCGCCTGTATCTGCCTCTTTGGGGTCTGTCTGTGGCAGGAAAGGACCAGTTTTTGGAAGGCCAATTTCTACTAAAACATGGGGGTTGAACCTGTAGAAATTCTTTCACAGTTTGCATTGATTTAGCCTTTTCCTCCATTTTCCTTAATACCTCCTCAGCATTAGCACCAAATAGTACATCCTTTTGAAGAGGGGCGTCTAGTAATTTAGCTTTGACATGATCAGGCAAGGCTTGTTCCTTGAGCCAGGCATGCCTACGTATGACTGATCCTGTAACAGCAGCTCTACATGAGGCCTCTAGAGGATCAAAACCACATTGTAAGGTATGCTTACCCACTTGTTCTGCACTATGCATCAAATCCTGCAACTCCTTCAAGTCTGGTTGTTCAGGTTGTGACATTTTACTTTTCAATTGTGATAACAAAAACTGTTGGTATTTTAGCATATGAAACTGACAGTTTAAGGCCCTCATGGATAAAGTAGCAGAGGTATAAACCTTTTTTCCCCACCTTTCTAAGGATCTGGAATCTCTCTCGGAAGGCAATGGATTTTTAGCAATGGAGGCCTTAACTCCCTTGGGGCCCTGTGAGATTGTCTCTGGGTCAGCAGCATGGCTTTTGTATAGAAATTGCTGTGAGTCAGGGACCCTGTAGTACCTGTCAGGCTTAACTGGAGCTGGAGGTAGAGAGTCCGGGTTAAGGCAGGCCTCCGAGTAAACATCATCTAGGATGTCCAAGACAGGAGGTATAGCCAGAGGCCTGTGCTGAGGAAGCAAGAGAAATTCCCTGAGCCTTTTCTTGGAATCTGAATAATCCTGGCCTTCCCAGTGGAAGTGTTCCCTTAAGGTATG
Organism: Protopterus annectens; assembly: GCF_019279795.1. Lineage (NCBI taxonomy): Eukaryota > Metazoa > Chordata > Ceratodontiformes > Protopteridae > Protopterus > Protopterus annectens. Next base: position 27,398,084 of record NC_056743.1, read on the forward strand.
CAAAGTTTCCCCAAATGAGTAATCCTCAGGGGGGGAATACAGAAGGAATGGACTCCTCCGCATCAGAATCTTCAAAAGGGGAGTAAGAATGTTCCTGATCATCAGAGTGCTCTGAAATAATGGAGCCCTGATCAGAGGAGGGGGAATCTTCCTCCACTCTAGGCCTTTGGTCCGGAGGGGGCTGAGAACCTCTGATAAGAGTAATTAAATCCTCAGCCATTTTAAGCATCTGTTTCTTAGGCATGGGGCCTGGAGATGGGCCCTGTGTAGCTGGTCTCTTAGAGTGCATGGTTGCTTTAGACTTTGTGAAAGCCTTGATGGAGAAAGAAGAGGAAGGTCTGAAGACACCCTGAGTGGAGGTGGACCTGTCCACATTCTGAGTTTCAACGCCAAGAGTGGCTTCGGTATCTGTAGTCGGGGTGTGGGCTGAGGAGCCTGCGACCTCGGGCACAGGAGACACCGTCAAAGACAGGTCGTTGGTAGTCAGGGGCTGTGTAGGCACCTCGCTGAGAACCGGACCACGTGTAGTCGGCTTTGGCGTGGCGTCGGTAAAGGCCGCGGACCTCGTGTGTCGGTCCTTGTCTTTGCGTTTTTTTAGACAAAACCGGAGTCGGCGTATCCGACGACATAGTACAGTTAAATGCTTTCCCAAAATAATGCTGGGCGAACTCCACCCGACGCTTAATAGTGCGTTTGTTGAATGCAGCACAAAAGCGACAGACCGAGATGTCGTGGTCTGGGCCTAAACAAGGTATGCAGAGGGAATGGAAATCCTTATGCGGTATTTGCTTCCCACAAGAAATACAATTATTAACTTTGTCTGACATCGGTCTGAGGCAAGAAAAGTTTCCCCAACGGGGTACTTAGCTTTTAAGAAGACTTCGGTTTCCAAATTTTTGTAATCTCAGGAGCTGGCCGACCGGCACTTGCGAACTGCTTCTGCTTCGGGCACCGCGCGGCAAGAAAGACTGAAGAATATGGCGTTGGCTGGTTCCTTTATACCCCTGTCGCAGTGACATCAGGGAAGAAGCGACAACAACCGACGCCGGACCTAGAATTTGGAATTCGGCCGACCGAGGACCCGCCTGACGGCAGGAGAACCCATCTGTTATGACTGCAGCTGTATGCACGATGAACATCTGTAGGAGTAGAGGCTGAGCAGATCAGGGTGGAGTCATCGGCATATTGTATACAGGTTGCGTCTGGGATTACAGTGTGGATGTCATTGATAAAGAGAGAGAAAAGAAGGGGACCCAATATGGAGCCTTGAGGGACACAAGGATAATGGGAAGAAGGGTGGAGGAATTTGCCCTGCCAAAGGACAGCCTGCTGTCTTCCACTAAGATAAGACTGAAATAATTGTATAGCATGGTTGTTTAGGGATATTTTATTTAGGGTAAGTAAGAGTAGCTGGTGGTTAACTATGTCAAAGGCCTTGGAAAGATCGACAAACAGGGCAGAAGATATTTCTTGTTGTTACGGGTGGAATTTATGACATTAGAAAAGGAGATGAGGGCTGAAGTGGTACTGTGCTGTGATCTAAATCCATGCTGGGAGTTGGCCATAAGATAATTTTGAATAAGATAGTGTAAGAGTGGTTTATGGATACACTTTTCCATAATTTCAGCCAGAGGGGAAAGGACAGCTATTGGTCTATAGTTTGACAGTTCAGTGGAGCTGCCACCTTTATGGAGAGGTATGACATGGGATATTTTCCAGATATAGGGGACAGAGGCTTCAGTTACGGTTCTGTTTATCAAAATAGTGACAGGGTATGCTATGACATCAGCAGCTTTTTGCAGGTAGTCTGCAGGGAGGAGGTCACCTGAAAGGGTGGTTGGTTTGAGTTTTTTAATTAGGGCTCTTAATGAGTGAATTCGGAGCTTTTTGGAAGCTAAAGGAGAGATTGTCACTGGGTTTAAGGGTTCCAGCATTAGGACAAGTGGGTTTAAGTTTGCTAGCAAGGGCCTGGATGGTTTTTGTGAATAAACTGTTGAAGGTGCTGGCAATGGACTCTGGCGATTTCTGGGTAGGGGCTGAGGGGGTTGGAGTAGTGGATTGCCCTGGGTGGAGGAGTTTGTTAATACTTGCCCAGAACTTCTGTGGCTTGTTGTGGGGTTTCTGCTGTAGATTGCAGAAATAGTTTTTTTTGTCTAGTAATACGGATTTTTTTGTATCACTCCTATATTGTAGAAATTTGAGTTGATCTTGTGGGGCTTTACAGGTGCGCCAGGTGCTCCGGGCATTATTTCTTTGGATGATCTTTAGTTTGGTTTCTTTAGTGAGCCAGGGGGCAACTTTTGTTTTAATTCTAATAGAGCGTGCAGGTGCATGGGTGTCAAGGATGGCCAGGAATGTGTTAAAGTGTGTTATTGCCTCATCTAGTGATAGTTGTTTTAGAATTGACCAATTGCATAAGTTTAAGTTCTTCTACGAATTTATTAAGGTTGAAGTTTTTATTTCTTATTGCTTTATATGTGGGTAGATGTGGACATTCAAATTTATGTCAAATAGTATACGTTAAGAAATGATCACTTAGATCTTCAGGGAGAGTACCTGATTTGTACATGTGGATACTTTATTATTAGGCTTATCGATCCTAGTACTGGAGGTTATAGTTTGTGTAAATCCATGTAGGTTTACGTGGGTGGTTGGGGTGCCTGCAGTGCAGGTATTCCAATCTATATTGAGGTCCCCTAGAACAATGGTCTCTTGGGGGTAGGCACTGGATAGCCAGTAGAGGATGTCTTCTAGGGTCCCTGAGTTACTACCTGGGGGAATATAGACACATACTATGTTCATACATTTGTTTTTATTTGTAGTTTGGAAATTATAATTTCTGCTTTCTTAAACATAGATGGTTGAAGGTTGTCTAGAGTAACATTCAGGGTAGTTTTATAGAGAACAGCAACCCCTCCCCCTTTCCTGGTAGTACGATCTAGCCTGTGTATATTATACCCTGGAGGTAGAATTTCATTATCTGGCATAGTTGGTTTTAACCATGTTTCAGTGAGACAAATTCAGAGGAGTAGGTTGTCAGGAGGGCATGGAGGTTGTGGACCTTATTGTTGATGCTTCTAATGTTTAAGTAGTAGGTCAATAGTGAGTTTGGGGATCTATTTAGGCTTTGTCTTATGTTTGGGCTGTTATGATTAGAATTGGTGTTGTGTGTTGTCTTCTAAAACCAGTATTTATACAGAATTCAACATAATTCATTAACGCAGAATTTTTAGATCCCTTCCTGTTAGTTTCCCTCTAAAAGACCTTAAAGTGACAGACCACTATTTTCTATTGTATTTGACACAATGTACCACACATGAATTAAAAAATACAGTCTAAGAATCCTATCTTATCCAAAATAATCAATAACTTTATATTAAATTTTATAAAAATATATAACTTTGCTTTTTTTTTTTTTTAAAGAAAAGTCCATTCTTCTGAAAAACCTCTCAAAACAAGAACCCTACTACAAAACAAAAAAAAATTAAAATCATCATCATCCCTTAAATCTCTTACAGCTTTGCTGCTCTTATTTTCAAAACCGGAACTAGGGAGAAGTGTTCATTCAGACATGGTAGAACAATGGCATTAATTCACAACTGCCAAACCAGTTCCCGATACTCCAGAAATGCCTTCCTTTGCCCCCTATGGTGGTTAGGATCTACTTTTTCTAATACACAAAATAAAAATCTACTCTGAGCACAGAGAACAGATCCTTACTTTCAACCACCAAGAAGGTTGTGTATTTACTTTTTTGCACAGTATGCTTCTCCTGCTATATGGGAAGACTGAATGTGCCCCCAAAAACAGAGTGTATGAGTGTATGCATGAGGTCAGGAAAACCACTGAAACCAATGTCCTTTACAGACATTTAGTTAGGTGTGCTCATAGTAGGATGAGCAATTGCTTAGTAGAAGATTTACTTCAATGTATAGTTTATGTTTACTTCTGTTTTTCACTACAGGAAGAAAGGAACAGCTTGTAAGCAGGAAGATTTACTAGTTTGTAAAAGTAAATCCAGCTTTTGTGTCACTGGCAAAACTGGTACGGTAGGTGAAAGTGAGGACTTCATTGTACTTAACTTGACATTTAGTTCTGTACTGTTTGTGATTCTTCTCATGGAGTTTGACTTAAAATCTGTTTGAATTCTACAATAACTGACTTTGATTATCCTTTTCTTTTAGAATTTTTTTTTTATATTTAGCACAAGTATCTTGGTAGTGTAGTAAATGCCAAGTATATTTAAATGTAACACCTTTTAACACTGGCAACCTATGTTCCTCTGGTTAAAAGTTGCAGGATCTGCTTACCAATAGTAGTAGTAAATCTAGACTTACTGATGAAAGCACTTGTGCATTTGGCACAGCTTGGAGAACTATTGTTATATACATTAACAACCACACTGATGAGATAAAAAAGTTATGTACTCACCATAACATTCCATGCGAGATGTTCATCTTGCATTCATTCTTACAGATGGGTTCGGAACTGATCCTCGGCTCTGAGTCAACCAACTACAAAGCTCAAGGTCTTCAGACAGCTCAAGGTCAAGTCCCTATTCTCATGATGCACCTTGTGTTACCTCAGATCTTAACACCAATAAGTATATGACGAACAACCAACGAGTAAAACTGTAAAGAACTCAAGGCAGTCGACTTGTCTGGTACGACTTTTTATTAATATAACTGAAAAAATTAAAACTTGAGCACGAAACAAATGTAATACTTCCAAAACACTAAGCGCTTTCACCCATCTCGTTAGTGGGTTTCATCAGACTGCCTTGGGTTCTTTACAGTTTTACCTCATATCTTGTTTGCTGCCTCTAACAATACCATATGCCATTCTATCCCTATTTTTGGTAAGGAAACCATATAAAAGACAAAGAAACCATGATAAAACATGAATCTTGGTCCTCGAAAAAAGCCTGCAGGGGGTTGGAGGGTGGGAAGTAAGAATGAAGGCGAGATGAACAACTCGCATGGAACGTTTTGGTGAGTACATAACTTCTTTATGTGAAGTTGTTCTATCTCGCCATTCATTCTTACAGATGGGTAGTGTCCCAAGCACCATCTTTCTCGGGTGGCTCACGGGAGTATGCTCCTCAGGACAGTGGAAACAAAAGAAACCCTGTCCCTGGAGGTTCTATAGACTTTGTAATGAGTGATAAACATATGAGGCTTTGACCAAGTGGCTGCTGCACAAATACTACCTATTGGTAAGCTTGGCAGTAAAAGCTGAAGATGTAGAAACAGCTCTGGTTGAATGAGCCTTTATTTTGTGTTGCAGAGGTATACTGGCAGCTAAGTGAAGGTGATGCAACCAGATAACCATTTCGACAGAGTGGTTTTTGCCACAGGTCTACCTCTTCTGAAGTCTGAAAAGGAAATAAAAAGTTGATCAGATCTTCTAAATTCTTTGGTTCTGTCTAGGTAAAATCGAAGTTGTCTGTTAACATCAAGTTTGTGCAGCATGTACTCCTAAGTTATTGGTGTGTTTGGGGGGAAAAAAAACGGTAATTCTATGGTTTTATTAAGGTTAGCTTCCATACAAACTTTAAGAATGAATGAAAGATTTGTTTGTAGTGAAACTCTATCAGAATGAAAAATCAGATAAGGGGGTTTTATAGACCAGGCCTGTAGCTCTGAAACTCTTCGGGAAGATGTGATGGTCACTAAAAAGACAGTCTACCAAGACGAAAATTTCAAGTCGCATGAAGAAGCTGGCTCAAACGGTGGAAGAATTACATGTGAAAGCATAAAATTTAAATTCCAAGGTGTATAAGGGGATTTGACAGGTGGTCTCAAGTGGAAGGTCCCTTTGAGAAAAGCTTTGGATAGCTTGTGTGACATTACATTAAAGCCTTCAGTACTCAGTTGAAAATTAGAGATTGCGGTGAGCTACACACGAATGGTGGCCGCAGCCACTTCCTTGTTGAAAAGCATAACCAAAAACTCTAGTATGGAGGAAATAGGGGCTAGGTAAGGGTCAATGTTATTTGAGAAGCCCATATGGAAAATCTCTTCCATTTGCTGAGGTATAACTTCCTAGTAGATGATTTATGAGAAGATATTAAAACGTGTTGTGTTTCAGCTGAGAGATTATGGAATGTGGCTATGTTGGGAACTGGAGCAGCCAAGCTGTCAATATCAGGGACTGAAGGAAGGGATGAAGAGCCCCTGACGAGTGCATCAGAAAGGCAGGAACTGGGTCTAGAATCCAAGGCTCTTCCAATAGATGAGGTCGAAGAAAGGGGAACCAAATCTGACGAGGCCAGTGAGGGGCTATAAGAATGATTGTCCTTCCCAGAGCTTTGGCTTTCTGTAACACTTTGGATATAAGGGGTATTGGCGGGAAGGCATAAAGCAGACCTAGAGGCTAATCGTGTACAAGTGCATCCCTTGGGGCATCTCCCGGAGCGGGGATTAGGGCCAAATTGCTTCTGAATTTGTGTTCATGGGGGATGCAAAGAGATCGCAGCAAGGCTCGTCCTACCTGCGGAAAATTCTCTCGGCTATTTCATTCTTCAGGGGACCACTCATGAGGCAACAGAAATGTTCTGCTCAGTTTGTCTGCTATCACTTTGGATTTACCTGTGATGTGCGTTGCTAACAAAGCGCTGGGTGGAGGTAGCTCACTGCCACACTCTTAGGGCCTCCCGACAAGGGGATAGGACCTGGTTCTTCTTGTTCTTTTTATATACCAAACCACTGACATGTTGTCAGTCTGAATCGCAATTGACCCCAGAGGGAGAGAGTTCTTAAAGTATTGCAATGCCAAGAGTACTGCTCTCATCTCCAGGACATTGATATGCAGATGTGTCTCTTGTTTGGTCCATGTGCCTTGGGCTGTTCTCCCCCCCCACCCGATCAGAGAAGCATCCGTGGCCACAGTGGCCAATGGTGAGGGTAGGATAAAAGGACGACTTTTCGTTCCTTGGAGAGAGGTCAACCAGCACCGAAGATGCTTTTTGCAAGAGTTTGTTAGAATGATGAGATGAGACATTGGGAGTTCTTGATAGGACCATTGCATGAACAGGAGCCATTGTAGAATCCGCATATGCATATGACCCAATGGAAATGCTATTATTGCAGCTGCCATCGTCCCCAACAACTTTAGCACCTTTGAGGCTGGCACCTTCTCTCTGGATATGACATTCAGAATTTCCTGACAAAGTACTGATATCCTTTCTGATGGAAGTTTTAAAGTGGTGGTGGTGTCCAATTCTGCTCCGAGAAAAACAATATGCTGAGATGGCAACAAGGCAGATTTTTCTGAGTTTATGGTAATCCCCAGATGATTGCAAAGAGTAAGTGTGGTGTCCCTGGCTTGTATAAGCTGATGCCTGGTGGTGGCGGTGAGAAGCCAATCGTCTAAGTATGGAAACACCTGGAATCCCAAACGCCTCAGGTGAGCCGTGACCACTGCCATACATTTGGTGAACACTCTGGGGGCTGTAGTGAGACCAAAGGGCAGGGCTCGAAAAGTACAGTTTTGTACCTACCATAAATGTAGATGTTTGAGTGTTCACACTGCTGCAGTCATTACACTTGGGTTATCCTGCCGTCAGGCGGTCCCGTAGTCAGCCAGAGTTCCAAAGTCTTGGTCCGGCGTCGGTTGCTGTCGCTTCTTCCCTGACGTCAGTGCGCCACGGGTATAAAAGATGCATCCGACGCCATTTTCTTCAGTTTTTCTTGCCCCAGATGTCAGGTGCCCCCAAGTAGGTAGGCAATACATATTGCTAATAAAACATATATATAAAATAAAAACAATACCTTCAGTTACAAGCAAATACACCACAAAGGTTGTGTAGGATAGAAAGGTGTAGATAAGCCCAGCTAGGACAGAGGGGATGGAGGGAGGGTAACCTGGACTGCAGCTGTGTGAACACTCGAACATCTACATTTATGGTAGGTACAAAGCTGTACTATGTTCATCGTTTACACTGCTGCAGTCATTACACTTGGGTAGAATCCCAAAGCTAAGGTTGGGTGGCTGGTCTATAAAGAATTAGGATTGGCTACGAGGCTCTGCAGAACTGCAGTGGCAAATCCTGTTCTGGATTTAGAGTAAAGAGGCAAGTGGTAATGCTTGGTAAATGTGTGCACTGAACTCCAAGTTGCAGCCTCCAAAATTTCCTTGGTTGGTACTCCTCTGAGAAAGGCTGTTGGAAGTGGCTGTTGCTCTGGTAGAATGCGGCCTAATGTTATTAGGGACTGATTTTCCATGCTGTGTGTAGCAGAAACGAATACAGTGTCCTATCCATTTGGAAATAGTTTGCTTTGAGATAGCCTTGCCCTGTGATCCTGCAGCATATGCTACAAACAGTTGCTCAGTTTTCCTGAAAGCTTTTGTTTTGTCCAAGTAGAAGTGTAGCTGCCTGTGTATGTCCAAAGAGTGCACAAGTTTCTCCCCTTTATTCTGAGGGTTTGGATAAAAAGTTGGCAAATGGATGGTTTGGTTAAGAGCCACACTAGATACCACCTTTGGCATAAAGGTAGGGTTTGTCCTTAAAGAAACCCTGACCTGATGAAAAATTATAAAAGGTTTCACTGCCATGAATGCCTGTAGCTCAGAGACTCTTCGTGCATCTTAATTGATGAGAAGGATAGGCCTTTGTCCAGCATCTCAGTTAAGTACTGTAAAATCTGAGGAATGTTTGGGACAAGAGGGTCAAGGCTTTGAGCCTGGTTCCAGGCGCAGAATCTCTTCCATTTTTCTGAGTAAGACTTCCTGGTGCTAGGCCTCCTGGCCTCCAAAATGACATCCATAACAGCTTTAGAGAGAGATGTTGCCTGTTTGACTAATGAATCTGCCATGCAGCCAGGTTTAGTGTCTTGAGCTGACCGTGCAGGATCTGATTGTTTTGTTAAGTCAGAAGGTGTGAAATTTGAGGCAAAATCCTTGGTGGGCCTTGAGCCAAGTTCTTTAAGATTGGGTACCAGTGCTGGCGTGGCCAGTCTGGAGCAATCAGGATCATCTGTGTTTTTTCTTGTCTGGCTTTTAGGAGTACCTTTGAAAGGAGAGGCAGTGGTGGGAAGGCATAAACTTTTAGGCTTTTCCAGCTGAACGAGAGAGCATCCACTTTCCATGCTTGTGTGTGGTAAGTCCTTGTGCAGAATTTTTGTAGTTGGCAATTCAGTGGGGAGGCAAAAAGATCTATGTCTGGACATCCCCATTTTTGCGTTACCATGCTGAAGATTTGTGGATTCAATTTCCATTTGTGAGGGTCCATGATATTTCTGCTTAGATCGTCTGCCAGAGTATTTTTCCTTCCTGGCAGGAATTGTGCTTGCAGATTAACTTGATAAGTTAGAGCTGTGTTCCACAAGGTCATGGCTTGCCTGCATAGGGGATAAGAATGAGCGTCCCCTTGCTTGTTTATGTACCACATTACTGTGGTGTTGTCTGTCCTTAATAATAATTGTCCTGGATGCAGAAGGTCCTTGAAAGCTGTTAGGACATTTTGAACAGCCAACATCTCTTTTTGATTGATGTGAAAATGCATTTGGTCTGTGGTCCACTTGCCCTGAATACATTTTCCTGCCATGTGTGCTCCCCAGGCGTAATCCGAAGCATCTGTTGTTAGAGTCTGCCTGGCTGTGGGTAGAGTGAAAGGCTGACCCTTATTGAGGTGACATGCCTGTGCCCACCATCGAAACTTCTGTTGTAGGCAGGGAATTATTGGTATTACTGCTTCTAAACTGTGAGAGTGTTGAGTCCAAACACTTTTTAGGTACCATTGTAATTTCCTCATATGCAGTCTGGCATATGGAATTAGTAGTATGCAAGATGCTATGAATCCCAGGGCCTGCAGACTTTTTCTTGCATGGAGATGGGACTTCTTTGCCAGTAATTGAAAACATTGAGTCAGTTGTTCTTGTTTGTCTGGCATGAGGTAAGCCATCTGGGCCATTGTATTTAAGCTGGCACCCATGAATATTATCTGCTGTGAGGGCACTAGTTTTGACTTCTTTTCGTTTATTGTGTACCATAGAGAAATTAGCAACCTTTTTACAAACGCCAGATGCTTTAGAAGAATGTCTTTTGTCTCTGCTTGAATGAGGCAGTCGTCCAGGTAAGGATATATTTGAATTCCTTTTTGTCTGCAAAATGCAATTACTGGTGCCAGGCACTTTGTAAAGACCCTGGGCGCAGTAGCTAAGCCAAAGGGCAGTGCAGAGAATTTGTAGTGCATTGTACCAGCTTTGAATCTGAGGCATCTTCTGCAATTTGGTCTGATAGGGACATGCAGGTATGCCCCTTTGAGGTCCAGAGTAACAAGCCAAGCCTTCTTGCCCAGCATGAGAAGAAGCTGCTGTAGTGTCAACATTTTGAATTTCGGAACATCCAGGTAAATATTTAGAGTTGAAAGGTCTAGTATGGGTCTCCAGGCTTTGTCCTTTCTGGGGACCTGGAAGAGTCTTGAGTAAAATCCTTGTCCTTGTTCCTGCTGTGGTACTTTTTGAATAGCTCTCATGTCCATGAGGGCTGAAATTTGTTTTTGAGCCTCTGCCCATTGATTTTGTGGCAGTTTTGGCATCCCTTTTAGCCTTGGTAAAGTGTGAAAGTGGAACCTGTAACCTTGAGACACAATATTCAGAACCCATTTGTCTTGGGTGATGGTTTGCCAATTTTGAGAAAAAGTGCTAGTTTTCCCCCTAAGGCGGCTGCCAAAAGGGAAGTGCTTTGTGTACGAAGGGGGAAGTCATTGGGACTGTTTCCTGTAAGGTTGAGACTGGTCCTCACCTCCTTTTGGGGTTGAGGTGCCCCCACTGTCATTGTCTGTTAGAGCCTTGGGGTTGAGATCTGCCTCTTGGGCATCTGTATCTGCCTCTCTGTGGCCTGTCTGACACTGGAAAGGACCAATTCTTTGTAGGCCAATTTCTGCTAGATCGAGGTGGCTGTACCTGTAAGAAATCTTTGACTGTTTGTATAGATTTAGCTTTATCCTCCATTTTCTAACACCTCTTCTGCCTTAACACCAAACAAGGTATCATGCTGTAAAGGAGCATCCAATAATTTTGCCTTAACATGGATCAGGTAAACTCTGTTCTTTTAAGCAAGCATGTCTTCGAATCACAGAACCCGTAACTGCGGCTCTACAAGAGGCCTCTAAAGAATCAAAACCACATTGCAGAGTATGTTTTCCCATCTGTTCAACTGCATGCAATAAATACTGAATTTCTTTATAGTCAGGAGCTTCTGAGCTTGCAAGCATTTTCTGTTTTAACTGAGCCATTAAATATTGTTGGTACTTAAGCATGTGAAACTGGCAATTTAAAGCCCTTACTGCTAAAGTTGCAGAAGTGTAAACTTTCTTCCCCCATCTATCCAATGCTCTGGAATCTCTGTCAGAGGGGACTGGATTTTTTGCAATGGAAGCCTTAACCCCTTTGGGACCCTGGGAAATAGTTTCAGGATCAGCAGAAAGGTTTTTATAAAGAAACTTGCGAGAGTCAGGGACTCTATAATACCTATTTGGCTTGGCAGGTGCAGGGGATAAAGAATCAGGAGGTAAGCTGGATTCAGAGAACACATCATCCAAAATATCTAACACAGGCAGGATAGCTAGGGGCCTGTGCTGAGGCAATAAAAGAAAGTCCCTGAGCCTTTTCTTGGATTCTGAATAATCTTGACTTTCCCAATGGAAATGCTCCCTCATGGTATGTAAGGTTTCCCCAAAAGAATAATCCTAAGGAGGAGAGGATGAAGGGATGGATTATTCAGCATCAGAGTCCTCATAGGGGGGTAGAGAGTACCCCTGGTCTGAAGAGGAATCAGAGGAAATGGAAACCTGATCAGAGGAATCATAGTCTGTATCCTGCCTAGTCCTTTTCTCAGGAGGGGGATGGGAACCCCTGATTAGTGTAATGAGGTCTTCGGCCATTTTAAGCATCTGTTTCTTAGGCATGGAGGACTGTCCAGGAGAATGCTGTTCTTGCTTCTTTGTCTTTAATGGCGTTTTTGTCTTGGCTGTTGCTTTAATGGTAAGTTGTGAAGGTCTGAAGACACTCTCAGAAGCCGATGCCTGCTCAGCGGCTCCGGACCCATCTGAGGGGTTAGTTTCCGTAGGCCCAATACCTTGAATTTCCAGAGGCCTAGTTGTCTCCATGTGGGAGTCGGAGGCGGCCTGTGGCTCTAGGTAGCGGGTGTCAGAGGCTGCAAAAGCACCTCACTGAGAACCGGCGAACTGGCGACTGGCCTAGAAGAGGCTTCGTTGTTGGTTTTGGACCTCAGATGCCTGTCCTTATCCTTGTCTTTGCATTTTTTTCAGAATTGCGGTAGTCGGTTGATCCGACGGCATCGTATAATTGAATCTTCGGCCAAAGTAGTGCAAAGCAAAATCAAAACGTCGTTTTATACTGCGTTTGTTAAATCTAGCACAAAACCGACAACTAGTGATGTCGTGATCAGGGCCTAGGCATGGAATACAGTAAGAGTGGAAGTCCTTATGAGATATTTGCTTCCCACAAGAAATACAATTATTAACTTTTTCTGACATCGGTCTGAGGCAAGAAAAAGGTTTCCCCAACGGGGTACTTAGCTTTATTGAAGACTTCGGATCTGAAATTCGACTTCGAAAATCTCAGGAGTCGGCCGACCGGCACTTGCGAACTGCTTTTGCTTCTGGCACCGCGCGGCAAGAAAGACTGAAGAAAATGGCGTCAGATGCATCTTTTATACCCCTGGTGCACTGACGTCAGGGAAGAAGTGACAGCAACCAATGCCGGTCCAAGACTTTGGAACTCTGTCCGACTACGGGACCGCCTGACGGCAGGATAACCCAAGTGTAATGACTGCAGCAGTGTAACACGAACATCTGGCAGTGATTGGCAACCCAGCCGGAAGCACAGATGATCCCTGGATGCTCTGGCCATTTTTATGTGGTAGTACACATCCTGGAGAGCTATCGAGCACATGCAATTGTCTTTCCCTAAGAATGAAAGTATCGACTGTAGCATGACCACCTGGAACTTCTCCTTCTTGACAGGTCTGTTTAGTCTGCTGAGGTCCAAAATAGGTCTCCAGTCCACTGTCTTGTTTGGAACTAAAAAGAATCTTGAGTAAGTTCTGAATCCTATCTGGTCTGCTGGGACTGGTTGGATGACTTTTTCTAGCAACCTTTGGACCTCTACTGTTGCTTGTTCCCTGTAACTGGGTGGAAAGTCCGGGATTTTTGTTATGAAGGGGGGAGAAGTGGTGAAGAAAATAAAATATCCTCTGGAAATTATGCTTTGTACCCAGTTGTGGTTTGTTATTTTTAGTCAGATGTCTGGATACAAAGATAAGCAACCCCGACTGCCTCCAGAGTAGGAGAGTCGGGCCTCCTTTCAGGAGCCCTGGTAGGGCTTCCCAAAGAACTGGTCTCTGTCACCCTGATTTTGTGGACCCTCTCTGCTGCGAGGGGACCCCCTATGCTGCAAGGGCGGCATCTTCCATTACTGCCCCCTCCTCTGTATCTGGAGGGGGGTTCACCACATGTGTCCAGAAAGGCTCCTTGGGCTTTTCGGAACCACACCTTTCCTCCCTTTTGACCCTTGGGTTAGGGTCTAGTAGGGGTGGAAAAACAGACTTCAACAGCAGACAGACTCTTTCTTTCCTGCTCACACCTGGTTAGGAGTTTCCTTAACTTTGGGCCCGAAAAGAGACGAGCCATCAAAAGGGGTGCTGACAAAAGATGACTTATAGGGCTCTGCAAAGGGACATAAGAGCATCCAGGAATGTCTCCTAAGAGCAATTAATGTACCCGCTGTGCTACTCGTTCCATCAGCTGCATATGAAATCAGACGCATGGAAGAGTTCACTATGGAATTAGGGGTAGCAAGCTGGGACACAACCTTGTTGGTAGCTCTCTCAGCTATCATACCCTGTAGAGTATCTCCAAGCTCTTTTAGGAGATCTCTTTGCAGTCTTGTGAAATATGAGAGACAGTTCAGTGAACGCATGGCAAAAGTCACTGAACTAAACATGTACTTTCCGTATCTAACCATGATCCTAGAGTCTCTGTTAGGAGGATGGACAGAGGAAGAAGTTTCTGACATCTCCTTTTTGGTGGCTGCCGCCACCACCACCATAGCATCAACAGGCACTCCCTTTGTGAGAAAGGTCTTATCATGAGGGGCAAAAATAAATTTATTGTGCCTCCTAGGGACAGGCTCCATAGTGTCCAGACTCACACGCCCTTTGTGAGAACAGCTCCATAAGCTCATCAAAGGGCGGAGACACCCAAGAGGTGGAGGGCTGAGACCCAAAAGCTTTCAGGAGGACCGACTCATCCTCAGTAGGGTTGGTGGGCTTCCAGCCACCACTCTGCTCTAGGATTTCCAAGATATCTGCAAATGACATATCTTCGGAGGGGGACTGTGGGGACCCTTCTGATTCATCCATGTCAGTGTCAGATGTGATAGACTCCTGAGGGGAGTCTAGATGTTTCCTCTTGCAAATTCTCTTCCTGGGACCCTCATCAGTGAGTTTCTGGTGAGGTCTTGGAAGAGCAGGAACTACCCAGTGCGGCTTCCTGAGGCTCAGGGTCTCTACGCTTCAAAGGGATCTGTGAGGCATAAGTAGACAGGAGCTTTTGGGGAAGAGGTAGTTGGTCCTGAAGTTGTGGATGTCCTGGGGGACATTACTCTCTTCATAGCCTCAAAAGCACTTCTGCTCCAATGGGAAGGAACCCCTGGATCCAAAGAAACAGAAGATTCCCTCAGCACCAGAACAGTGGGCTCCAATCCAGAGGTAGGAGCCAAACTCATCCGAGCCAAAGTCCCAAGAGGTAAAGTCGTAACCAAAAGGTCAGTCCGACTATCCTCCCCAGACCCAACTGGCGAGTGTCGGTTCCTACACTCTTCGACGGGCACCCAGGAAGTCTGAGTAACTGGAACCGATAGCACTGGAGCAGGCGTCTGTTCTGAAGGCTCCACAATCATCAGGTCCAACTCCTCCAGCTCTGATGAACCGGTATGGCTCGGAGGAGGAAATGAAGTAGATGGAGGAACAGTTTTTGGTTCCAAAACCACTTGGGTCGGAAGCGATAATTTTGCAAACACCGGTGCCTGTAACAACTTCTGCACCACACGATCCACATCCAAATCAGATAGGCTTATCGAGGACCGAGATGAATGGATCGAGGGTGGTACCGATTGTAAGACTGGTGACTCTGAGACCAGTTCCAGGACTGGGAACCGGCTCAGAAAAGTTAAGATGCTTGGCTCCAAAGGCTGTGGAGCCGACATTGAAGGGTTTTTTTTTTTCATTTTGTCAGATCCACAACTCTCAGTTTTAATGATAAAGACTTAGAGGACTTGGAAGATTATCATGGCCGCCCAAAGCTTCTTGAAAGGGTTATTTTAATAGCCCTCTGTCAATTAACTTTCTTTTTCTTTCATATAGTACACGGCTAATAAAAGAATGGCAGATGGAGCAACTCTCTTGCAAGTGCAAAGCACCCAAACAATAAACGCAATTAACATAACCATCGGTCACAGACATTTTCTGTCCACACTTTGGACATTTTTTAAACCCAAAACACAGAAAGCAAACCAAACTCAAAAAATGAAACAAATGAACCAGAAGCAATCTTAAAAATGAAGGAGTGAACACAAATCCTTAGCGCTTTCATCCAAGTTTATTCTTCATGAACTTCTTTAGAAAAAGTTTAACCTCCCAAAACACACTCCTAAATATACATAAATCATCACGACTTTAAATTTCACATCTTTGTTAAAGGCATAAAAATGTCACCATAAAAGTAATAATAATGATAGTAATGATAAATGCACATGTACTTTAAAACAGTGTGTACATATGTAGTACAATACAATTTAACATAAGCACATATCCTGCCTAAATATTATTCTAATTAAAATTGTTATAATTTGAGTGCTAAAAAGCACTTAATATTGATACATTTGTTTAAACCAGGAGCTCTGCCAGCTACCAAACTGATCTGCCACAGAGACTCCTTACATTCCAAAATCAACTTTGTATTCCCTGTATATTCCATCTGAGGAACGTGATCTACTACTGAAAAAGTAAACTTCTTAAAGTCTGTGCAGTGACTAGCATGCTTGGCTAGGGCATTAGTGAAATCTTTCTTTCTAATGGCTAGTGTATATTTATATATCCTCTGTTTTAGACATCTAATAGTTTTCCAAATGTAGTAACAAAAACAAGAATTACAAATAGCCACATATACTACATTGGAATTCTCACAATTGAAGTGTTCACTCACCCAAACAGTCCTGTTTAAATGTCTAAAAAATGTGCAAGAAGTGTTACTAATGTACCTACATTGTTTACACTTCATACAAGACAAAGTCCCTTTGACACTATTTTCGTTAGCCAATGCAAACGTATTCTCTACTCCATGTTCCAAAATAATCTTGAGGTTCTTAGTTTTCTTATACGTAAACTTAGGTTGTGTACCAATATTCAGTGTAAGCTCTCTTCATGTAAGTAGTATGAGGAGAGAGAAAGACAACACCACTTTCACTAGTTCATTCCCCATATCCATTGTGAATGACATGGGTGTTATTAAACACATTATTGAGGACAACTGGAAAGTGTTGATGGGCAACAAGAGAGCTTACACAGATTATTGGTTTGTTTCATTTTTTAAACCCAGACTTGGGTCGTTTCTCCTTATCCTGGTCAGCCATGAGACATATCTAAATGCACACAAGAAAACCTGCAATAAAGGTATATCAAAACACACACACATGTTCAACAAATTCAACACACAAGTACTTTAAATAGTAAGTAGCCCTTAAAAAACAAATGGGCTCTATAATGCTAAATAGAATCTAACTGCTAATGTTGCAGAAATACACTCTAATAATCTATAAATTTATACTAAACACACTTCTAAACGACTTAACACTCTTCTAAGCTATAAAAAGGCACACCAAAAAGAAGGGAAGGGAGATGCTAAAGGCCTGATATACGAAGGCCAAAAAGGCTATAAAAAGACTATCAAACGTTAAACTACACACTAGTTCTAATAGTTCTGAAAGTTATTAAACTGAAAAAACTATTATGAAAGTTTATAAAGATAAACTTTTTCTAGAAGAAAAATCTATACTGGCCCGAGCTGCGAAGAAACCAGCAACCTGTTGCAGCGGCAAACTAGATCTGAGGTAACACAAGGTGCATCACAGGATAGGGACCAGGCATCGGGCTTTGTAGTTGGCCGACTTGGCTCCAAACCCATCTGTAAGAATGAACGGTGAGATAGAACAACTTCACATACAATATTAGACAAAGTACAAAAACAACACACTTAGGAAAGGAATTGTCTACTGTCAGTAAAGATCACTTAACCCCTATTAAACATGATACAACTGATGACAACTCTGGAATTCAACATGCAAATATTTAGCAGTATGAGGATTCAGAGCATGTCAAAGAAAAAAAGGAAAGGAAGAAGTTCATAACAAATAAAGAAAAAAGAAACAGACTAATGTCTCTAATGCAGAGAGAAAAATACTAAAAAGACACTGCTTTGTTATGCTACACACAGATGACAGAGAATTATAACACTCTTCTATCAGAAAACCTTCAGTCTACAGAAAAAGCCATAATTTTTACAAAAGAAGCAAGGGGCAGGTGAAAAGGAAGAAATCAAAATTGAACTTGGGAGGATTGAAGAACACTACTGTAAGAAAAAAACAGAGAGACTAAAGCTGGATGAGAATTGAATACTTCCAAATATAATGAGCAGGAGCGGCCTTAGGTCAATTGGTGCCCTATGCAAAAGGGCTCCACAGCGCCCCCTACCACACCATCTGATGCCGCCCCCTACCACACCATGTGGCGCCCCCATCCTGGTCTACCTACACCAAATAAATACTAGAAAAGTGCCCTTGCTACAGCGGCACCTAGTTGGCCTATGCCTAAGTCCGGCTATGATGATGAGCAATGAAAACAGAGTGTGATTAGTAGGACTAAAGGTGGACTTCCAAGGTAGGTGCACACTGATCAGCAGCTTAATTTCATCTCTCCCAGTATGGAAAAAAAATGAAACAGAGATAAGGGCAGGAAGCCTGCCAATTTTAGTAAATTCAGTTACTGGCTATTAAGTACACTGCTTAGATGCCAGCAAAGAAGAAACTTAGAGCCTGAAAGAAAATTAGCTAGAAAAGGTAACGACAAAACACTGATTGGGAAGAATCCTGGAGATTTTCAGCAAAAAGCAGTTCAAATTCCAGCTTTGGTGCAAGGCATGGCTTCCAGTATTCTACACGAAAAAATAAATCAAACGTGCCTAGAGCGGATAAAAATGAACAAAGACGATGTATATTAGCTCAAATAACAAAATGCTGGAAAAATGGAAGAATATTTAAACAGCTATTTAGAAGAACTGAAACAAAACTACAAAAATCAGAGGTCAAACTGAAGTAAAAGCTGGCTGTGTACAAGATTGCTCAAGATGAGCAATTTCAAAAAAAAGTGTTGAGTTAGAGGACAGATCTTGCACGGAAAAACCTGATATTTTCTGCTGTACCTGTGAAACTGGAAGGAAAGGGCTATTAATTTTACACAATTACAAATAAACCATTGAACTAGTAATCCACAGCAGGATTTGTTAATTGAAAGTGCACATTGGGAGTATGCTCAAAACCCAGCTATGAGAAAATAACAAAGAAATGTATTAGTAAAGATACAATCATACCAGCAGAAACAGTTGAGCCTAACAAAACTGTGACAGAAGGGCAAAATAAGACAGCAGTGTGTTTGTGGAAATGATTATTCACTGTACACCAGGCAGAAGAGAAACAAAATGTTCTCAGCAATCAGGGAATGTCAAGAGGTAGGTGCAAAATTCAAGCTGCTGTATCACTTCTTCAGAATATTTTTTCCTGGAGGATCAAAGTCATTTCTGATGCAGAACAGGCTAAGAAGAGAATACAGAAGTTTGTCCAACAAAAAGTGAGCCATCACAGAAGGGAACTCTGCTGAAACCTTTTGAAATGTTCAAAATGAAAATACTTGAGAGAAAAAAGCACAGGAGTCGACTAGCAGAATCGGAAGGTCCATGGACTTGAACCAGAGACAGGAGATGGGAGACTGAGATGAACAAGACCACCACCACCAACACTGAAACTAGTGAATAAATGTGAGATTATAAAGCAATCACATTTGTGAAATATGGCTTTACAAGAAAAAGTTGACTTTGTTAATCTTGTGGGAGACTGAAAAGCATATACACCACTTCAGGTCATTAATGTTTGGAAGGACCCTGAAAGGAAAGGAAAAAAAGGTAACCAAGTAAAACAATTCTTATTACTTGTACAAACCATTTTATAATATAAATTGCAAATAATATAGAAAAGCAGTCTTATTTACTGTTGCATGTGATAAAGATACTAAAGTAACCAAGTACCTTATTTCCTTCTTTTTTAGTTTTAGGAATAGCAGATATTACAAAATAAAAAGAGAATAAAAGCTGAACAAAAGCATGTTTAAGTGAACATGTTGTAATCTTGGGTTGCTGAAGTGGGGATGGGGTGTGAAAATGAAAAGATTATAATATATGTAAAGTTGATGTTTTCTCTTATCTTTGCAGAGGTAAATGTCCAGATCAAAGTCCTTGGCTTAATCTAATAACAAACTTTTTGTGTGTACGCAAGAAAATAAGAGAAAATTGAATATAATGAAAAGTTTTCCTTTAGCAAATAAATGTACAGTGCGAATTGAGAAGTCTGCAGCCAAGGGCACCTAAACATTTTGTTTTATGTTTCCATAGAGATAAGCTGACTACAGGGGAAGGCAATAAAAGCCAGAACACTTTAAGGCTAAAAGTTAATGTCTTCTGAAAGCATACAAGCTCTTTTTCACATCTGAAAATAAAATAAAGATAATACAAGAACAGACAGCAATTAGTGTAAGTAGGAGCACAGTCTATAACATGCATCTCAGCATGGATTACCTTAAATCTAGGTTAGATATTATTCCTATCAGAAGAGTTAAACTTTTATTATTTTAAGATGTATATCATTTTGTGTGTTTGTTTTAAGGTAATAGGTTATGGGGGGAGGATCAGGGTGTCTGTTTATTTTTTTATCTGAGGGTTTCCATTAAAATAAAAAAAGTCTTGTAAAATGTGACAGGTTCAAATGGAGATTCTAAAAACAACCGTATAAAAAAATCAACCTGCCAAACATTACTGGGTGCATGTAACAAAAAGCTGGAAACTGACATTTAAAGAAATGTCATAACAGGTGGGAATAATAGCTTCTTACCATAACGGCTAGACTATCTATATTATTTTGAAATGTAAATGGTCTCACAGGTATAGACAAAGGAAACAATACTGAATTACATTAAGAAATGAAGAGTGCAAATAGCAATGCTGCAGGAGACACATTTGGAAAGGAGTATATGGATTTGATAAAGAAAGGGACAAAGGAAAAGGGGAGTACACGTACTAATTTCTCCAACAGTGATAGAAAGGGGAAAATATAATATTGTTAGATTTGTGGTAGTAAGGGGCTACTGGCAAGGAAGGAGGATTATACTGGCATGCATTTATGTTCCACCTAAAACTATTATAGAGCTTAAGAAAATTTTGGAGAAATAATCTTTCTTCAGGGAATATTACTTATAGGTGGGCACTGGAATTTGATTTGCAACAGTAAGGATATACCTGAGAGGACATGGAAAGAAAAAATAATAAAAGAAGAAAGATTTCTGAAGAAATTCTGAAAATATTTGGTATGGAAGACATTAATTCAGTGGTAGGAACTCGTAGAGAACTTACATATTACCACCCAAGGTACAATAACTGGGCTAGACTAGACAAATGATATCTCACAGAAACATGTGCATTTAATTGTAAACCCTGACACATGCAACAGCTACTTCAGATCATGCATCAATAACAACTAAGAAAAACATACAGGGTAATGAAATAAGAATGAGCAGTGGTACATACACACCTACCTGTAAAAAAGAGAGGAATTAAAAGAATGAGTAGTGGAAATAATTTCAGAGTTACTAGGGAAGATGGAAATTTCTTCAAATATTTTAGCTAGTCAGTAGGATACAATGACAGTGGAGTTTTAAAAATAGGGTAGAACACAAAAGAAAAAAAGATATATTAAAAAAGTAACATGAACTATTTACAGTGATTGATAAAAGTTAAAAGTATTGCAGTATAAGGGAAATCTCACAGAAGAAGAAGTGCAACTGCAGAGTGCAAAAGAGAAAATAAGAAAGTACTTGGGTAATATGCATACGTTTAGAAAGACTGCTGTTAAGCAACTGTTTTCTGATAGTAACTCTAAAGTACAACAGCTATTATCCCAGTGACTTAGGAACAGAAAATGGAAAGGGTTGTATAACCGGTGATCTTGTAGAGGTATTAGAGATATTTCAGAACTTTAAAAACAAATGCATAAAGCAGAGAAAGGTGGAAATCAAGAAAGAGCGCAAATGGAAATATTTATGTAAGACTTAAGCATGCAATGGTCAGAGGTAGACAAGGCTTAACAATTAACAGTTAAGATAGCAGAAGATGAGACAAAACAGTGACATAAAATCAAACTGCAGAAAATTATCCAGGAATAGATAGTATTCTTGTGGAAATCTGGAAGCTAGGAGGGAAGAATGTGATAAAGATCTGGAAGGTTTTGTTTAACAATACTTTAAAAGAAGGAGAAGCACAAACATCCTGGAAGAAAGCTATGGTGGCTGTAATACCCAAGGCTGGTAAAGCTCCCATAAGACCCAGCTTCATACAGACGCATTTCAATTTTAAACCATAATTATAAAGTGCTTATGTCCATGACAGCTAAAAGAATGGCAAAGGTGTTGCCAAAATTGATAAATATGGATTAATATGGCTTTGTGGAGAGGAAGTAAACACTTGACAACATTAATAGAAAAACGATGATCCAGAGGGAAGCAGAGTGTAAGAAAATACCACTGTTGTTGGTGGGTCTTGATGCAGAGAAAGCACTCAGCTAAGTAAGCCGGGATTTTATGAGAAGCCAATGGAAGCATCTGCATTCCTTAAAACAATAATACGGTTAACTAAGAGAACATATGGGGGGTATGAGGCACAAATTAAATTGGGGGGGGGGCTCCTCTCTGACAAGTTGATTCTGACCAGAGGAACTGGGAAGGGTTGCCCTCTTTCTTTCCCCTTTGTTATTTGCTTTGTATGTATACCTATTTGAAAAGGAAATAACAGACTCACAAAATAATTGGAATGCCAATTAAAAAAAGTTGGCTTTACTTGCAGATGATATTTTGTAGCTGATAAAACCAGAAAAAGGACATCTCATTGTTGTGGAACATCTTTCGACAGTTTCAACTCTTTTGGGACATAAAATAATGAAAATAAAAACAAAGGCTATGGCAGCAATCCATGTACCCATGCATGAATTGGTCCAGTAATACCCATACTTACGGGGACATGGTAAAATGAAGCATTTAGGAGGATGGGTTAAAAAGGATTCTGGTTTGGAAGCTAAGGATGTGTGGGAAGAGACTAAATGATAGAAGATACAAAAACTGAGAAACTGGAAGCTCTTGTTTAGGCATATGGATATCAAGGAACAGGAAATGTTTTAGTCTCTTTAGTTTTGTATACTGGTCAGGCATATTTTTTTCAACAAGAAAAGTTGTGAACAATAAGTTACAGCTGAAGTAATTTTCTGGGAGGGAAAAAGGGCAAGGGTTAAGTGGCATAAGCTGATCCTAATAAATGAACAAGGTGATTTAAGATTACCTGATTTTTAAGGATATTTTAGAGCTAGACAGTATTGGTTCATATACATAACACAAGCAGAATGCTATAATTCAAGTGGACAGGGATGATAATGAAACAGGAAATTCAGGAGATAAAAAAAGAGAGTGGGATTTCGGATGCAGATCCCCAAAGGAGAGCAGCAGCAGCCATACAGAATATTATATTTATAGAGTAGCAGAATGTACTCTTAACAACTAAGCCAACACAAGAAAGGAGAGTTTGCTGATATGGATAACTGCAATTAGGGTACGAGGAATAAGCATGAGGGGAGTTGGAATTTATCACAGAAAGCTGGCAAAAGAACCAAGGTACTAGGAACAAATAACTAGAGAGAGAAGGAAGGGGAGAGGGGGAGAGAGAGAGGGAGAGACAGGGAAGGGCAAGAACCAAGGTACTAGGAACAAATAACTAGAGAGAGAAGGAGGGGAGAGGGGGAGAGAGAGAGAGGGAGAGACAGGGAAAGGCAAGAACCAAGGTACTAGGAACAAATAACTAGAGAGAGAAGGAGGGGAGAGGGAGAGAGAGAGAGAGAGGGAGAGACAGGGAAAGGCAAGAACCAAGATACTAGGAACAAATAACTAGAGAGAAGGAAGGGAGAGGGGGAGAGAGAGAGAGGGAGAGACAGGGAAAGGCAAGAACCAAGGTACTAGGAACAAATAACTAGAGAGAGAAGGAGGGGAGAGGGAGAGAGAGGGAGAGACAGGGAAAGGCAAGAACCAAGGTACTAGGAACAAATAACTAGAGAGAAGGAAGGGAGAGGGGGAGAGAGAGAGGGAGAGACAGGGAAAGGCAAGAACCAAGGTACTAGGAACAAATAACTAGAGAGAGAAGGAGGGGAGAGGGGGAGAGAGGGAGAGGGAGAGACAGGGAAAGGCAAGAACCAAGGTACTAGGAACAAATAACTAGAGAGAGAAGGAGGGGAGAGGGAGAGAGAGGGAGAGACAGGGAAAGGCAAGAACCAAGGTACTAGGAACAAATAACTAGAGAGAGAAGGAGGGAGAGGGAGAGAGAGGAGAGACAGGGAAAGGCAAGAACCAAGGTACTAGGAACAAATAACTAGAGAGAGAAGGAGGGGAGAGGGGGAGAGAGAGAGAGGGAGAGACAGGGAAAGGCAAGAACCAAGGTACTAGGAACAAATAACTAGAGAGAGAAGGAGGGAGAGGGGAGAGAGAGAGAGGGAGAGACAGGGAAAGGCAAGAACCAAGGTACTAGGAACAAATAACTAGAGAGAGAAGGAGGGGAGAGGGAGAGAGAGGGAGAGACAGGGAAAGGCAAGAACCAAGGTACTAGGAACAAATAACTAGAGAGAGAAGGAGGGGAGAGGGAGAGAGAGGGAGAGACAGGGAAAGGCAAGAACCAAGGTACTAGGAACAAATAACTAGAGAGAGAAGGAGGGGAGAGGGGAGAGAGAGAGAGGGAGAGACAGGGAAAGGCAATACAGTGGGAAAAAGCCAAGAAGAATTTTGGACTGCAGGCTAGAGGCTGCCTTCCCTATCAGGGACTGACAGCAAAATATAGGCACACTGAAAGGAAAAGGGAAATCCTAAGTGAAATACCTGCTCTGGTAGAGTTTTTACTTGAATCTAGAACAGAAGCTGCTCTTTAAAAGGGTAATTAGTAAGATGTATAAAATATTGCACTTTAACTATAGGACTCAGAGGAGATTAGGATGAGAGCCTGGCTAAGAAATTCACAAGGAAACAATTAGAGGAGATATGTAAGCCTGTTAAGTATGAAAAAGTTTAGAAGATTTATAATTTTTGACTGGAAGTATCTTGCATTGGTATTTTAGATCCTAAGCAGACTCCAAATAATTCTTCTTCAGGAAGATGACAAATTTGGGAGGTGCGATGAGGAAGGAGGAGGTAAATGGGAACGTGTTTTGGGAGCGTAATGAGTTGGCAGACATCAAAAATTCCCTACAGAGTACACTGTCAAAAATATTAGGTAAGCAGATGGGTGTAACTAAGAAAATGATTTTTTGAGCTGGGATACAAGATCTGAATTGCCTAGACACAATAAGGCCTTCCTAAGTTTAATTCTGGCGGTTGTGAAAAAAACATTACTAGAAAATGGAAATCTAAGTCTAAACCAACTGCATTTGAAGTACTGAATATAGTAACAGAGATAAAATAACTGGTAGAGGAATCTTTAGAAAAGGGTAGGAAAGTACAGTTGTGTATACTTACCATAAATGTAGATGTTTGAATGCATTCACTGTTGCAGTCATCACCTGGGGGTTATCCCTGCTGTGGTAGCCCTCGGCCAGCCTGAATACCAGAGTCAATGTTTTTCTGCGTCAGCTGCTGTTGCTTGCTGACTGACATCAGGTCGTCAGTGCTATAAAGCAAGGCAGTTGACGCCATTACATCAGCTTTTCTTGCCCTAACCCGTCAGAAGCACAAGGAAATAAGGCAAAGTTGCCCTGGTGGCTAAAAGCCACCGTGAGAAGCTTATGTCTCCCTAAAGAAAGATGATATAAGGGGAAGGAGGGAGGGAAACCAGGTCTGCAACAGTGAATACACTCAAACATCTACATTTACACAACTGTACTATGTTCTTTGTGTTTCACTGCTGCAGTCATCACCTGTGGGAGGATTCCCAAAACTGAAGAGAGGGTTGGTAGGATTATTAAGAGACGTAGGCATGGGTCAGCATGCCCTGCAGAACTGCAGAGGCAAACCCTGCCCTAGCCTTAGAAAATAGAGGTAGGTGGTAAGGGTATGGACAGAAGTCCAGGTGACAGCTTCCAGGATGTCCATGGTGGGAACTCCTCAGAGGAATGCTGTGGAAGTGGAGACTGCCCTAGTGGAATGGGTTTGAAGAGACTTGGGGGGGGGGGGGTTCCCATGTAATCTGTACCAGAAATGGATACAGTGTGACATCCATTTGGAAATGGTTTGCTTGGAAATGGGCTTCCCCCTCAGCCCCTGGGGCAAAGCTGACAAGTAGTTGGTCTGTTTTCCTGAAGGGTTTAGTACGGTCCAGATAGTATCTGAGATATCTGGGCACGTCTAGTGAGTGCAAAATTCTTTCCCTCTTGCTTTGAGGTTTAGGAAAGAAGGTGGACAGATGTATGGCCTTGGTTGAGAGTCACATTAGATACCACCTTGGACATAAAGGAGGGATTAGTCCTCAGGGAGATCCTGTCTGCATGGAAAATAATAAAGGGCTCAATGGACATCAGTGCCTGAAGTTCTGAAACCCTTCTGGCTGAGGTGACAGCTAGGAGAAAAGTGGTCTTACAGGAGAGGTATCTTAGATCTGCTGAAGCAGCATGTTTGAAGGGTGGTAAGGTTACTTTTTCCAAAACATAATTCAGGTCCCAGGCTGGCGTGGGTGGCCTTCTGGGAGGTCTGATATTAGAAGCTCCTCTGAGGAATTGTTTAATCAAAGGATGGGAGAACAGAGACTGATCTGTGCTAAAATGGCTGAGGTGTGGATTTTAATAGAAGAGGAGAGGCCACTATTAAGTAGCTCTGCTAGGTAGTCCAGGATAAGAGGGATGAAAGGTTGTGAGGTACTGCTCCCACTGTACTGGCTCCAGGAGCAGAATCTTTTCCATTTTCCTGCGTAAGATTTTCTGGTGCTGGGCCTTTTGGTCTCCGTGATAATGTCTAGGACCGGTTTGCTTAACAGGGGGCCCTTGTTTGCCTTTAGAGTACTAGCCATGCTGACAGTCTGAGAGTCTGCAAGTCTGGGTGCAGCATCCACCCCCACCTGAGTCAAAAGGTCTGAGATCAGGGGAAGGTGCCTGGGCGGCTGTAATGTCAGGCTCCGCAGTAAGGGGTACCAATGTTGTCTGGGCCAATCTGGAGCAATGAGGATGGCCTTTGGTCCCACCTCCATTACTTTGATCAGTAACTTGGGAATAAGAGGCAGAAGAGGGAATGCGTACACAAAGAGGGTGTTCCAGGGGAAGGTCAAAGCATCCACCTTCCACGCTAGGTGGTGGTACTCCCTGGTACAAAACTGTTTCAGCTGATTGTTGAGACGTGAAGCAAGGAGATCCACCTCCGGAGTCCCCCACTCCAGAGTGATTTGTAAAAAGATTTTTCTGTGGAACTGCCATTCCTGGGGGTCCAGTAAGTTTCTACTTAAGTGGTCTGCCAGGGTGTTGTTGATCCCTGGTAGGTATTGGGCTATTAGGTGTAATCCCATGGAAGAGTCTGTCAGTCAGAGGTTCATGGCTAGCCTGCACAGAGGGTAAGATTGGGTCCCTTCCCTTTTCTTTGTTGATGTACCACATTACTGTGATGTTGTCTGTTTTGATAAGGAGAACCCCTGGCTTGGGATGGGGTTTGAAGGATGTCGGAGTCTTTTGTACTGCCACCATTTCCTTCTGGTTGATGTGTAAGGGAAGGTGCTGGGCATCCCAAAGACCTTGGGTGCACCCGTCTTCTAGGTGAGTGTCCCAAGCAATGTCTGAGGCATCTGTGGTAATGGTCTGCCTGGTTGAGCGAAGGGTGAAGGAAAGACCCTTGTTCTTGGCACAGGCCCCTGCCCACCAGAGAAACTCGGCCCTTATACAGGGGATCAGAGGAAGAAAGGTCTCTAGAGATTGAGAGTGCTTACACCAAAGGTTCTTTAGATACCACTGAAGTTTTCTCATGTGAAGCCTTGCCAGAGGAATTAGAAGGATGCAAGATGCCATGTACCTCAAGGCTTGCAGGAACTTCGTCGCAGTGACGTGACTTCTGGAAGCCAGCTGGGTAAAGTAGAGAGGCAGGAAGCTCTGCTGTTCTGGGGATAGGAAGGCCATTTGGGATACTGTGTCCAGCAGTGCTCCCAAAAAAATGATCATCCTAGGCAGTGTTTGCTTTGATTTCTTCTTCTTGACGGTGTATCCTAAGGAGGTTAGGAGGGTTTTGACAAAGAGAAGGTCCTTGTGTAGCTTTTCTTTGCACTCTGCCTGAATGAGGCAAGTCTTCTCGATAAGGGTAAACCTGTATATTTTTCTGTCTGCAAAAGGCTATAGCCAGGACTAAGCATTTGGTAAATACTCTGGCAGCAGTAGATAAGCCAAAGGGTAGTGCAGAGAACTGAAAGTGTTGTGAGCCTGCTCTGAAGTGAAGGAATTTCCTGCAAGATTCCCTTACGGGGATGTGGAGGTAGGCATCTTTTAAATCTAGAGCAACTAACCAGGCATTTTTTTTGTCAGCATAGGCAGCAGCTGCTGCAAAGTTAGCATTTTGAATTTGGGGACCACCAGGGATGTGTTCGGAATGGATAGATCCAGGATGGGGCGCCAAGTGCCCTCTTTTCTGGGAACAAGGAATAGTCTGGAATAAAAACCTTTGCCTGTTTGATCTGAGAGGACAGGTTCTACAGCCCCTTGGGATGCGAGAGTTTGGACCTGTTTCAATGCTTCTGCCCACCGATTTAGAGGTAAATCCGGGTACCCTCTTGGACTTGGGAGTTCGTTGAAGGAGTATATGTATCCCTGAAAAATTATCTTTAAGACCCATTGGTCCTTTGTTACAGAAAGCCAATTTTCTTTGCAGAGGAAGAGCCTTCCTCCTAGCTTTTAGTGACTGAAAAGGGGGCAGAGGGGGGAGAGGGAATCATTGAGAGTTTTTGTCATAGAGGGATGGCTCAGAACTCCCTGCCTTTGGAGTTGAAGTGGTCCACGGTTTGGTTCTCTGTTGTCCCTGGGATAGAAGCCTGGGTGGTCTGTCCCTGCAAAGCTTACCCTGCCCCTGTGTCTGCTAGGTGCAGGAAAGGACCAGTGTTTTGAGGGAAAATTTCTGTTGAACCTAGGAGGTTGTACCTGAAAGAAATCTTTTTACTGTTTGCATAGATTTTGCTTTGTCTTCCATCTTTTTAAGCACCTCTTCTTTTACTCCAAACAAGCGGTCCTTATCCAAGGGTGCATCAATTAATTTAGATTTGACATGATCAGGGAGAGGTTGTTCCTTCAACCATGCATGTCTCCTAATGACAAATACTGACCGTACTGCACTGCTTGAGGCTTCTAGGGCATCATATCCACAGTGTAATGAGTGTATGGCCACTTGACGAGTAGAGTGCAGTAAATCTGCTAACGCTTTCAAATTGGCACATTCAGGAAAGGTTGAAATCTTTTGCTTTAATAGTTCCAAAGTGTGTTGTTGATATTTTAACATGTGGAGCTCACAGTTGAGTGCTCTGATAGCTAAGGTTGCAGAGGTGTATACTTTCTTACCCCATCTGTCCAGAGCTCTGGAATCCTTGTCAGAAGGAATAGGATTCTTTGCAGAACTAGACTTAGCTCCTTTTGGTCCATGAGTAATGACCTAACGGTCTGCAATAGGATTTCTGTACAGGTATTTGTGAGAAAATGGTACTCTGTAATACTGGTCAGGTTTGCTGGGAGCAGGTTTGAGGGTGTCAGGAGCTAAGCTGGATGCATGGAAGACATCATCCACCACCTCTAAGATAGGGGGGATGGCCAAGGGTCTGTGCTGGGGCAGGTCTAGAAACTTTGTCTTTTCCTAGACTGAGGGAAGTCCTGGGATTCCCAGTGGAAATGTTCCCTGAGGGTGTGAAAGGTTTCCCCAAAGGAAAGATCTTCTGGTGGGGAGGCAGAAGCAATGGATTCCTCTAAATCTGAATCCTCAAAAGCAGTCAGAGGTTGCTGTTCCTCTTCAAAATCTGAATCCTCAGACTCCTCAGAATCCTGTATTTCAAGAGAAGGGTCTCTTTTCCTTTCAGAAGTTGTGGCCTAACCACCCCTAATAAGGGAGTTAAGATCCTCTGCCATTTTAAGCAATTAAGCTTGGGGTGGTGGAGCAAGAGTAAGATGGTGGCCAGAGGTAGATTTCCTAGGAGTGGCCTTGCTTCTAGGCCTTAGAGAATCCATCGGTCTGAGAGAAACGGTAGTCGGATGAGAAGACGTTGTTTTTTGTCTAGATTCGGCAGTGCGAAAAACCTGCTTGGTAGCTGGTGCCTGCGTTGCGGTTCCGGACCCAACTGAGGCAGAGACGATCAAAGGCTAGGAAGAAGAAGAAGATTTCTGTGGCATACAAGACTCCAAAAGGGTCTCAGTAGAGGCCTGCAAAGGTATCGGATCAGGCATCAGGGGCTGCAAAGGCACCTCACTGAATTCTGGAGAACTGATGACCTGCTTAGCGGTAATCTCGTCAGATGGCTTAGCCTTGTGTGGTCCGTCTCTATCTTTATGTTTTTTCAGAATGTCTAAGGATTGTTGACTGATGCAACGCCATTTCAGAATGCGAAGATGGAAGAAGAAAATACCTGGCTACAATAAGAGCTCTATGACGAATGGTTCTCATGTTAAAGAGGGCACAGAACTGGCAATGGGGGACGTTGTGGTCTGAGCCTAAACAAGTGACGCAGTATAAATGGAAGTCTCGGTGAGGGATTTGCTTTCCACATGCGAGACAATTGTTAACTTTTTCGGACATTGGGTTAGTGCAAGAAAAAAGAATCCCCAATGGGGTACTTAGTTTTAGATGTTTTCGGCTGTAATTCAAATTCTGGTAGCGACCGACCGGCACACTTGCAAACTGCTTCTGCTACAGGCTCCACAGCAAAAAAGACTGATGTAATGGCGTCGGCTGCCTTGCTTTACAGAACTGACAACCTGATGTCAGTCAGCAAGTGACAGTAGCTGACACAGGGAAACAGTAACTCTAATATTCGGGCCGGCCGATGGCTACCACAGCAGGGATAACCCACAGGTGATGACTGCAACAGTGAAACATGAAGAACATCAGATTTCTTAAAAACAGAAACAGTGGGAACAATACATATACATGCAGAATAAAGTTTTGGAAGAGAAGTGAGATTTAAGGGAAGGCAAGAACTTAGCAATTTATGTTGGACTGATGATAGCTGTACAAAAGATTATGTAATATATAACGTTTGTAACTAAGAACACGTTAATATGGTTTGTTTTCTTTTATATAAATGCATGTTTGTCTACATCTTAAGTGAAAATGCAATAAAAGTGTTAAAAAGTAAGACTAATGGTGATTAAGATCATTCATTTGTAATGACTGATGGCCATGGTGGTGCAGCGGTAAGCATTGTCACCTCACAGCAAGAGGTGCTTCCATTCAATTCTCGGCTGGAGCACTTTGTGTGGAGTCTGCATGTCCTCCCTGCAGTCGAGTCAGTTTTAAAGACATGCAGGTAGGTGCGTGTGTCTTTTGTGAAGGCTGGCAACTTGACACCGCAAAAACTCTACTGCCAATCAATCTGCAGACCGGTGATCCGCTGTGGTGACCTCTAACCAAGAAAAGCCAAAAGGCAAGAGAGTTTGTAACAACTGATACAAGCATAACTAAATTAGAAGATGGTGATTCTTTACATCTGGTTAGAAGTGATATACTTGTAATAGAAAAGTAATTTACTAGAGAAACTGATACTTTTGCAGAGAAGAGAATTTTTGCAGCAGATATATTGTAATAGTTGCAAACAGAAGATAGGATTTTTGACAGTTCGAAAATCTAACAGTTCATAGACAGCAACATTTGCTGCATCTCTGATGGTTGCTAATGCTAGGAGCATTAGTAATAAAATGCTTGTATAGGAAAATTTGCTATGTTCTCACAAGATTGATGTTATTGTTTGGGAAACAGGGTTAAAGAGCAACGACTGGAAACCAGTTCTGTCGCAGTATAAATTTTTGCACTGCAACAGACATTCCAACAAAAACTCAGGTGGAGTTGTCCTAGGAAAGAGTAACGATTGTTATGAGACCTGCAACTATTACATGTTCAATGATAACACCTAACTGACAATAAAGATAGCCCTAGAATATATAACTACTGTTGGAGTGTACAGACCACCAAAGTTAAGTGCTGATGACCCAGTGGAGTTCATAACTTTCTTGCATAAACATAAGGAGGAAAAATAATAGTGGCTGGGGACTTAAATTTACCAGATACAGACTGGAATACTGATTCAACAACATTAGTAAGGAAATTATTTATAGCATATGTCATCAACAACAATTACTTAAGATTGTAATAAAAGTCTACCAGGGAACGGAACATACTACACATTGCATTCCTCTGGAAATGACGGTTACTTCAGGTCATGTTTTACCACTGTTGATATGCAATGATCATAAGATTAAATGATCATAAGATTAAAAAGTTTAAACTGTTGCTAGGTAATTCTGCCAAACTGAAATCCAAATTACTGCATAGAAGATAAATAACAAATTATAAGGGGTCTATATTAAAACACTGAATGCTTAAAACAACTAACAATGTTTCATCGTCCCTATTTCAACGAAAGCTGAAATTGTCGACACCTCAGAACAGTGATTTCTTTCCTAGGGAAAGAAATCGCTGTTCCAACCAAAAAAAAAAAAAAACCCAAAACAAACAGTACACAGTTCCAAACACATACACACCTACCTTAACCCTAATTCTACCCCCCCCCAAAAAAGTAAACAGCTGAAAACACATATGCACGTAACTCAACCATACATCTAACGCAAAAAAAAAAAAAGTAAACATTTTAAAACATATCCACTTAACTTAACCCGCACCCTAACCCTAAGGTCAGTATCTCTTGCACATTTACGCTCGGGAGCTATACCGGATAAGGGAATCTCTGAGACCACACTACAGTGCAGAACACGGCAAAACAACGAAGCAGTCAAGCAATTACTTTTCCAGTGAAAGAATTAGCTGAACAGCCGCTTCACTGTTTTGCCTGTTTTCTCTTTAGGTGTCGATGAAAACGCATTTGACAAAATGCGTTTTCGTCATTCTAATAGGAACCCATTATAAGGAAGCAGAACAGTCACTATGTAAGAGTAAGTGGAGTGATGTGTTCAGTGGAAAAACTGCAGAAGGAATCTGGCACATTTTGAAAGAATTTGTTTGAATGCAAATAAAAAAAAAAAAGTTTAATATCAGCATCTACGCACACGTCAGCAGGATATATTTCCATAAGAACAAGATACTTGAAGTCGAGAGACAAAAAACATAAGAAATGGAGAAGAGGTTGGACCATAACTTTGAAACTGACATAAACAAGGTGGATGGACAAATTAAACCAATATGGGGCAAAATCAACAAAAATCTGAAGAAATGTATAAAGATATTGGACACAACAGGAAACCATTTTACAGATACATAATATGCGGTAGAAGTAAAACCATACGAATTGAAAATTGTGTGTAGATTCTAAAATGTATTTTCAGACAACAAATTATAGCTACATTTACAAACTCTTCACAAAGGGGGTGATACATTGTCCTAATAACATCCAGGTAGCCTCAAATACTGAAATCATATTAGAGATTATACTTAAAGAACTATGTAAACTGGACCCAAACAAAGCAGAGGGTGGAGACAGAATAAGTAATAATGACCTGAGAACACTCTGGCATGAACTTACAGTACCATTATATCTATTATTTACTAGGTCATATAAATATGGGGACATTCCTCAGGATTGAAGACATTCACTTGTTAAACTTGTCTTTAAGGGGAATAGGATAAACCTAGAGGAATACAAACCTATACGTTTACTCTCATGCTGTGGAAAAATAATGTAGAAGGTTATTTTGGATAAACTGTCAGAATTGGAAAGGTTGGGACTTTTCATCAGCATGCATACGTTGAAAATAAATCTATAACCGCATGCAACATGATGTTCTATAACAATATAACTATAAATGAAAAATTGCTCTGTGATGTGTTTTATATAGAGAACTTCAGCACTTGATAAGTTCATAAACAAAACACTGATCAATAAATTAGAACTACGTATTAATGCACACGTGAGAA
Organism: Protopterus annectens; assembly: GCF_019279795.1. Lineage (NCBI taxonomy): Eukaryota > Metazoa > Chordata > Ceratodontiformes > Protopteridae > Protopterus > Protopterus annectens. The sequence continues at coordinate 27,431,591 of NC_056743.1, forward strand.
GATGGATAGCTGCATGACTTAACTCATTAGAGCAGCGTGCACCTCCAGATATTTCTGCAGTTACCGTCTACTGCGCCTCTAGGCGTCAAATATTGCTTGCTCGTATTTGCATTAATAATTCCAAAACCATGCTACATTTATTTTATTTATTTTACATTTGTTGACCGGGCTAGTCTAGCTGGATATATGTCCATTTTCAGTAGAGGCCCGGGGAGAAAAGCTCCATGTGCAAAACAATATGAATAAAACAATAAACAATATATGATGGACCAAAAATAGAATAGAACAAAATATAATAAACATTTTAAGTATGGTCACGAAAAAGTCTACAGAATAATAGAAAAAAAACACATTTAAAATATGGTTATGAAAAAGTCTACAGAAGAATATATGCAATGTAACATTATTTTATATTGAAGCATACATAATGGCAAACAACTGTATTGATATTTGACCTCTGTCAATGAGTATTTGTTAGAATTCTAAGGTTATAACTTCATTTTTCTAAAGGCGCAAGCCACACCAACTGGGAGTTAAAGGTACACACTCAAAAGAGATGTACTGGAGGGAATGAGTTAAATAGGACATTGCAAGTATCGTACAGCAACTGTACAGGTAAAATTCTAGGTTACAGCCACTGTGTCCCACAGGGTTCTGTCCTAGGCCCATACTTCTTTAGGTTGTTTCGTATACATCTACCTTTTTCATCTGAGGTGTTCTACAGTCTGGATGCAGACTACATGAAAATCAGTAAACTGATTACATGTATTACAGACAGGGCAGGTCTGCAAAAGAACTTGACTAAATTGACCATTCAGGCACAGGAGATTAATATGCTGATTAATAAATCAAAAACTAAGCATATGGAATTTGTGAGCCATATTAACAGGTGAATATTTAATACATCACACAGTGACTGCAACTGTATATTCGTTTAAGAACCTGGGTATATGGGTAGATCCAGCTTTGAGTTTTTCTGATCATAATTAATCAATTGGTTAATGACAGTTGCAGAATTATAGGTTGTATAATAAGATTTATAAAGCCTAGGAAATCAAAAATGATAAAATCATTGTTTGTTACATTAGACCCAAACTTGAGTACAGAATAATATGGAAACCTTATAAAAAACAAACATGAGTAAATTGTAAAGAGTACATCAGAAATATACCAAAGGCATCTGTGAAGGCTGCCAGCCTAGCTAGATAGAATTTTGTAAATAACTCTATGCCACTATAAATAGTAATATGACCCACTGGCTTGTTTTTACAAATGTAAGAAAACTGTGTATGTTCTGAGCTCCGAAAATGTAATCACAGTGCACCCTGCTGGAAGAAAGCTGATAAGTAAAGCATTGTATGACTGATCTCAAGCTCGTAGACAGGATGTCTGGGCTGGAAATTCTTTCTATTCTTTTAAAGACAAGAGATAATTACTAGGTTTTACATGTAAAATGTCTTTTGTTGCTGTGGCTTCCTGGCAAGTGCAGCTTACAGAGAAATGTGGATTTTGAGTTTCTGTTAGCCTGGGAACTGAAGGGAGAAGTGATAAAAATGATGTAAAGTGAGATGAGTCCGCAGTACTGTGTGCTATCCATTTAAGACTTTATCAGAGAGAAAGATTGAGCATTTCTTATCTGGTCTTGGATCTAGTAAGAACATCCACTCACCAGCACTTGCTTGCTCTGTATGTAAGTAGCATTTAGAACAGTGATTTCTCTTACAGCTAGACAGGAATTTAGCCAGATTAATCTAGCTGTTTTCTACATTTATGTCAGACTATCCTGCAATATTGTTTTAAAGCATTTTCCAGTGATCTCTGAACCCTCATGTCATTGTGTTGAACTGATGAGTATTGTCTTGTGTTTTTATTACTTATTATTAAATATTTTAAACCTTTCAACTGTGGCTGTTTTGTGTAGTGATAATTTAAGCCCTTGAGTACTTGCATGTATTTGGTGATACTGTACAAAGCCACTTCAATAGTCTTCCTGTTCGTCACACTTACTAACTGTATAATACTGCACAGTAAAATTGGACACCCTTTGGTAAGGGCCTTATTAGTAGCAGATAAATAGTGGTTGGTGGCAGTGATTTCTACCTTATAGTCTGGAAAGAAGGGGACATACCTGGAGAACCTGTGCCAGCCATCCCCAGGAGTGTCTGTGTGTTTGCATATAACTTGTATCTTAAAGTGTGTGTGTGTGTGTGTGTGTGTGTGTGTGTGTGTGTGTGTGTGTGTGTGTGTGTGTCAGCTACTTGGGCAGGGACACGAAGCACTGATTGGACAGAGAGGGTGCTGGAGGTTTTGGCTTGACCACAAGGCTGAGATCTGTAGCTGTACCAATGGGGAGTCTTAATGGGGATCTGGACAGAAAGGGAGAAACCAGCCCGAGACGGACTGTGATCTGTGTGTGCTCTTAAGGGAAATTGTACTTTACTTTGTGTGTACTTGTTATCTACCCAAAGTGCAAGCCCCTCACTGGTGCTAATGGTGAGGACTGAGGCTCCTTGATTACTGGGCCAGTGCATGGGTGTCACAGCATCCACGAATATGAAAATTTATTTTGAAAGAATAAAACGTCTGAACTTGTAGAGCATCTTACGGACATTTAAGAGGAGACCTTATTCAGGTATACAGGGCATTTACAGACAGCAACCTCAGGGAATATTTGAGGTCATCAGGGAATCATCAGACAACCTATGTAGAAGATTATATAGGAATGAAAGATGTACTAATTTGTTCTCTGACAGAGTAGCTGATGCATGGAGTACACTACCAAATTACATTAAATACACTTTCAGGAACAAACTGGACACTTTTTAAGGGAAAAGCTGTTTTGGTGTATTGACTGAGAAGAAAGGCATTATTGCCCATGCTTGAAATATTTGTATGCATGTATTAATGTATAAAGTCCATCAGTTCTTAGTCATAACCTTCTGGGTAGCTGGTATCTAGCTTCCCATCTTGGATTACCTGGGACAGCTCTGTTGATTGACAGCTGGATTTAAAACCAATCAACCTGCCAGATATGAATGAGGGATTGCTAAACTTAAGATAGATTCACAGACAAGATGCAGTTTGGAAGTAGATGTCAATGTATTATCATGTTTGTAAGGAGGAAGCTGGGCATCATGTGTATACAGGAAACAAGATGGAAGGGCAGTACAGCAAAGCCATTTTGCTTAGAATCCTGAGTCTACTAAGGGTGAGGGCAGACTATAAAATGATGTGGGAATTGTGGTGAGGGACAGTGTTCAGAAGACAGTGAGGGATGTCACCAGAATTAGTGACAGACTCATGCCAATGAGATTCCAGTATAAGGGGTGGGTAATATTCTTAATCTCAGTCTTTGCCCTACAGAAGTGCTGTGGTAACAAGGAAAGGAGTGCATTCAGGCAGAAGATGCAGAACTTAATAAAGGACAACATGAGTTGGTGATGATAATGGGGGACCCAAATGCTCATATCAGAACAGGCAGATAACAGGATATGAGGACTGCCTGGATCCATGTGGTAGGGTAACAGAAACAAAGAAGGTGAGGTCATTCTAGCCTTTTGTCTGGCAAAAGGCTTGATAGTGGCAGAAAAAAAGTTATGTTGAAGGACATATTTGACTTGAATTATTTTGCTCCTCAGGAGAAGTGACACCTGTTGTCGGATAATGGAATCTCTTTCCTGAGGCAATTTTACAATCATTTTTCTTGTGTCTAGCTCTGCTCCTATGTAAGTAATAGATTGAGATGGCAACAAGGCAGATTTTTCGAAGTTTATTGTGATGCCTAGTTGGGCACAGGATGTTATGGTGTAATCTCGTGCCTCTATAAGTTGTTGCCTGGTGGTAGCAGTGAGGAGCCAGTCGTCTACATAAGGAAACACCTGGAATCCTAGATGTCTCAGGTGAGCCTTAACTACTGCCATGCATTTGGTGAGCACCCTGGGTGCTGTGGTGAAACCAAAGGGCAGTGCTCTGAATTGGTAATGACTGGCCCCTAGCCGGAAGCACAGAAATCTCCTGTACCGTCTGTCCATTTTTATATGATAGTACGTGTCCTGAAGATCTATGGAGCACATCCAATTGTCCTGACCCAGAAAGGGGAGAATGGACTGCAGTGTTACAATCCGGAACTTTTCTTTTTGCACAGATTTGTTCAATCTGCTGAGATCTAGAATTGGTCTCCAGTCCCCTGTCTTTTTGGGCACTAAAAAGAATCCTGAGTAAGTTCCGGATCCTACTTGGTCTGCGGGGACTTCCTGGATGGCTCTTTTTTCTAGCAGTCTTGAAACTTCTGTGGCTGCCTAATCCCTTAGATTGGGTGGAACATCTGGGATGGATTTTTTGAAACAAGATGTGGTTGATGGAAGGGAATTTTGTAACCTCCGGATATAATGGATAGTACCCATTTGTCTTTTGTAATATTTTGCCAGGCGATTGGGTACAATGAAAGCCTTCCCCTGACTGCCTCCAGAGTTGACCACGAGGGCGGCATCTGCCATTATTATTTCCCCCTCTGCCCCTGGGGGAAATTTCACCATGCGCATCAGGCAAGGGTCCCTGGGATTTTTGAAACCACATCTTTCCACCCTTCTGACCCTTTGGGTATGGTCTGGTAGGAGTGGAAAAACAGACACCAGAGAGCGTCTCGTCTTCCTGCTGGCACCTGGTAAGCGTGTCTTTCACCTGAGGCCCAAAGAGAGAGGAGCCATCAAAGGGGATATTGGTGAAGGACACTCTGAAAGGTTCCGCAATCTGACACCACCGCAGCCAAGAATGTCTCCGAAGAGGCACTCCTGTTCCTGCAGCTTTACTTGCTCCATTGGCTGCGTATGAAATAAGCCCCATGGAGGAGTTGACTATTGAATTAAGAGTCACCAGCTGGGTAGCTACCTTGGCTGAAGCTCCCTCAGCTGTGGGATCTTGCAGGGTATCTCCAAGCTCTTTTAGGAGATCCCTCTGAAGCCTAGTAAAATGGGAAAGACAGTTCAGGGATCTAAGGGAGAAGGCCGCTGATGAAAACATTTGCTTCGCATATCTGTCCATCGTACGAGAGTCTTTATTCGGTGAATGGACAGATGAGGCGGTTTCAGCTAGCTCTCTCTTTGTGGCTGCTGCTACCACCATGGCATAAACTGGGACACCTTTAGTCAAGAATTGTTCGTCTTGGGGAGCTGTGATAAATTTATTGGGTCTCCTCGGGACAAGTTCCATGGAATCTGGAGCTGACCAAGCCTTTTGAGACACTACAGACATGAGTGGATCAAAAGGCGGAGACACCCAGGAGGTGGAAGTTCAGGAACCAAATGCGTCCAGGTACACGGACTCATCCTTGGGGGGGCGCTAGGAAAATCCAGCTACGCCACTGCCTGAGAATCTCAAGGATGTCCGAAAAGGAAACATCTTCAGAGGGGGACCTTGGGGACCCCACCGATTCATCTAGGTCTGTATCTGAAGTGACAGACTCAGGGGAGTCTAGGTGCTTCCTCTTGCATTTTTTCTTCCAGGGAGCCTGCTCAAAATGTTCCGGGGAGGCTTTGGAAGAGGAGGGTTCACCCAATGGGGTGTCCTGGGGCATAGGTTCCCTACACTTTGTGGCTAGAGGAGCAGAGGTCGTCACAGGCACTGAGGGGGACAGAGCCAATGGAACCAATTGCGGGGCCATCTGTGGGGATAGCACTCTCCACATGACCTCTAAGGCGTCACAGTCTCGACACAAGGAGGGCTCCAGCTCCGAAGAGACAGGGATCCCACTCTGCACCGAGGGTGATGGCTCTGAGGCCGATGTGGGAGCTGAGCTCAACTGAGCTGATGTTCCGAGAGGGAGAGCAGGGTCGGACAAGGGTCCAATGCCACTCCCCCCCTTAGAGTAGACGAGAGAGCTCTGGTGCCCAGATAACTCAATGGGAGGAAGAACCAAGGTAATCGGAGCCAACATCGGAGCTGAAGAGGATGCCATTGGAGCTGAAGGAACCACTATCGGAGCATCCATGGACTCCGGCTCCGAACTAAGCATAGTCGGAGGAGGAATCAAAATTGAAGTGGATGGAGATGAAGCCGGTTGAGGTGGGCTCGAAAGCATTTTAGCAAGGGGCTGTGACTTCAGCAACCTACTGACCACTCTCTCCACATCCTGATCCAATAACCTCGAGAAGTAATCTTGTTGGTGCCAGAGGGCACCAACACACTTGGTTTGTCAAGCTCTCTGGTCGGTTCTGAACAAAGAGCCGATGGCTTGACTGGTTTCAAAGGTTTCACTGGCTGAGATGCTTTAGCCGGAAAATCCTGTTTTAATAATCCACTGAGGATAAGGTTGTTTTTCCGCTCCTGCAGGACCCTTGGACTAAAGGCATGACAAATAGAACAAGAGTCCTGCAGGTGCAGAGCCCCCAAGCAGTATACACAACTAGTGTGCCCATCTGTCAGAGACATCTTCACAGAGTCACACTTTTTGAACCCTGAGGTTTTAACTTCCTTGGACATACTAAGAAAAAAAGAAGGAAGTACCACACAAACAGGCACACTACAATAATAAAATTTATATTGATAAAAACCTTAAAAGGAGAGCCTCTAACTTAAACGGCTGTCCTTAAGGGGGGGGGGGGGGGACTCTCTAACCTAAATGAGTTCAGTTAAACAAACAGAAGGCCTAGCGACTAAGGGGTGATGGCCAACACAGCACAGAAAACACAGCAAAGATGAGCGAGATAAGGGGTTAAGGACTAAATAAACTTACAACTACTATAAAACAGTGAAGAAATTGCTACTTTTCAAGTAAATTATTGAATTTTAAACAGAGAAAAAAGTTATACTAAGCCTGAGCCAGTATTGACGCAACCTCGCAGCTGAAGCGGCAAATGAGATCTGTGTAGCTGATGCTGGGCATTCTGGGATAAGGGGTAGCCTCGAGCCAGTAAAGCTATAGAATTGGCTGAGTCGGAGCCGAGGATCGGCTCCAGACCCATCCAGCAAGAATGGAGGCGAGATTGGACAATTTAACATCACATGGTTCAGAAAGGCAGCCAGTCACAAGATCACATAAAGACTGGTCAACATGCAACTCAGGTAGACTTCCTCCTAGTAAGAAAAGGGTATTGGGTAGAATCAAAGTCATCACCAGTGAACCAGTCTGTCGACAGCATAAACTACTTGTGGCTACAATCAGCTGCAAGGAATGGTCAGAGAAGGCTTTAAAGTCAACAAAAAGACTATGCAAAGCACAATGCTGTTACCCTGGATGGTCCCCTGCTTGGCCCAAATGAAACTGGAAGCTGACTACAGTGAAAACAGAAGAGTTTAAAGAAAATGCTTGGTGCTCCAGCACCTCTAAAAGAAGAGGAAAGAAGTGTAGTTAGAGAAAAATGGCAGCGTGTCAAAACAGATTGTGTGAGGACTAAAGAAAAGACAGGCGGGCCAAGTCAGGTATGGAAATAAGGTACACAAGGAAAACAGGTGGTGGAATGCATAAGTCCAGGAAGTTATAAAAAGAAAGGATGACGACTGCAGGATAAAATTGTGAGACAGAAAAGATGGAACAAAGTAAGAAATAGCTGGTTAACAAAGAGGCTAAGACAACAGTCACAACAGCAAAAAGGCATCAGAGGCACTCCACCAGTTTCTGGAAAATGACTCGGCAGAATGCACAAAGAAACTTATCAGGCTGCATGGCAAACACAGAAACAAAGAAAACAGACATCCTTCATAAGGGATGCCAACAACAACTTGCTCACTACTCTACAGGACATCAAAGACAGATTAAAGGAGTGCTTCTAGCAGCTTTTGAATAAAGAAAACCCCACACATACTGTGCTGCCTTAAACATGGCCTATGATGAAACAGGAGGAGGAGTCCACCCTAGAAAAATTAAGAACAGCACTAAGGAAAACGAACTCGGAGGAAAAACAGCAGGCTCAGATGAGGTCATGGCAGATACGATCAAGATGTTTGGTGAGTTAGAGGATAAATGGCTCCAAAGGGTATTCATAGCAGTATAAAGAGAAAGGTGTATCCCTGATGACTGGAGAATAAGCAATATCCAAGAATAAAATGTCACGAACAGGGTATTTATCTGTTTGGATGCTATGGAGTTCACTGCTGAAACAAGAAACTGAGCACAGTGTCAAACACACTGCTTCATTGTAGGAATCATTTATTGCAAGAAACAGGTGAAGACAGCACAGGTAGGATCCATCTCATACCAGCAGTGTGGTGATTTTCCTGAAGAGGAAAAGTCAGCCCGGATGCGGCAGGAAAGGTACTAAGTTGTGCAAGTCAGGACAGACAACAGAAATGAGTTCCCACAGACTACCACTACAACTGATTCAGAGGAAGGATATTTACAGTTCCCAGTTGTAGGTTTATTGTAGGACACATTACATTTTTAATCAGCAGGATTACAAAACTCAGAGCATTATTAACTACTTTCACCGTTCCACATATAAATTCATGTGTTTTTTAAAGTCTGTGATCACTACTAAGGATGTTAATACAAAATCTGCATAATGCAACAGCAAACGGTTCATTTCTAAGTTCCTTAATCCATCTGTCAAATCATGTTTTGTTATTGAGTGGCATCACTTGCATTGGGTAAAAATCAGCCTTGCAAATGTGGAAAAAATGCCAGTCAGCTACATAAAATTGACTAACTGAATGTCTAAAATTCCAGAGGCCATAAATAAGAACAGTAATGCTCCTAAAGTTGCAAAACACACATTTATTTTGCATGACAGCAAGCCCCCACACCCCATTACAATGTGGTCACACAAACTGGGAGAAAAAGAGAGAAACAGAGATTTAAAAAACAAACTTAATACTTGTCTCCTCCTTTTTCTGATACTAACAGTATTAAGTAAGCATCCTTCCCTGGACTAACATTCAAGGCATCGATCAAAGTGACCTCCCAGTTACAAAGTACTCAGCTTCGCTTAAATGAATGTCAATAAACCACAAATTTAATGTCAATAAACCACAAATTTCCTTTTTGATCAGACTGCGGTGGTGGTGCTGCGGTAGCGTTGTCGCCTCACAGTATGACGTCCTGTTCGATTCTCAGCTAAAGCGTCTTCTGTGTGGAGACATGCGTGAATGGGCGTACCTTCATTGAAGGTCGTGCGTCAGGGCTGGCAACTCGGCACATAAAAATCTACTGCCAATCATTAGCGGACTGGAGTTCCGCTGTGGCGACCCCTAACCGGGAAAAGCCGAAAGACACAACAACATAAGGCTGGATGGTAATTCTCTTCAGTAGGAATATCAGCACACCTTCCTTAGTCTCTTTTAATCCCTCCTATAATTTCACTGACTTTATTCCTTTACCTGAAATAATCTCCCTCAGAGATGTGGCAGAGATGCAAAACTATATACAGTGCTTAGTATTAAAATAAAAATGCTGTAACATCAACAAATCATGTCTTCAGGCACTACAGTACAGCAGCCTACAACTAATATTTCAATAGGGAAGTAAATATTGTGGGAAGAAATAGCCAGGGAATTGTTATGGCTAGGCTTGTATAGGCCCTAGGACCGATAGCCTAGTACCAACCTATGAATAAAATTCTCTCCTTTATGTTCAAAAGCATGTCACATAGGCACTTTAACTTCACAACGCAAAGTAGAGATTTTTTCATGCTTAAAAAAATAATTTTTTTGGAAGGCCAAGAGACGAAGTCTGCAAACTGTTAGTATGTTATCAAGCTTTCATTTTCAGAGTGCATGGATGTGAGAGAGCACAGGGCTGAAATAACTAGAAGCATCATGGTTAAGGACAGAGTACCTAGTTGGATGAAGAAGAATCTGAACATTAGCCGGTCACAGGAAGGAAATGAAGCTGTTGTAAGCAAGAATGTCATGTTTAAGACCCTTGATCTTGGTGCAAGAAATAGCTTTTGAGGGTTAATGAATACCTCATTGAGCTCACTCAAAGCCCTGTACTCAAGTGGTTGATTAATAGATGACCATTTAATAGACACTTCCAACATTACCATGGTGACGGACTGAATCATTCTTCAACATTCTTCCCTCAAGCGGTTAGGGGAGAGTGGGGGGCACTGGTTTCTAATACAAAATATGAAAATGGTGAGTGCACACTCCCCCACCCATTTAAATGAATGCTCTAACGAACATGTTAACCATGGAAATACAACATCCTCTCTACAAAACAAGGCAAAGTGAATACCAAATGTCACGGGTCCTGCTGGAATCTTTCCAAGACTTGTACATTCATAGCAACAACTGTCCTGAGTAATACTATCCACAGTTAAGAAATTTCTAAGAGTGACCTCAAATTTTCCTCAAGCTACTGTTCCCACAACTCAAGACTACAGCAAATCTGTAAAAGCAGTAAATGAAGAGCAACAGCTTGGACAAACAGTGGTGCTTTATATTACTAGTGGTAGAGTCCAATGCTTAGAATAGCTGAAAAAAATGCAGTCCACCATAGACAGTGTGGGATTTCACCACTATTACAAATCACAATACTGCCTTGGCCACAGTGTAATGGCTATCATTAGTTGTAAACTTTAAACTAATAAGCCCGACACTGGACTGTGGAGTAAAAGAAATGCAGCCATTATTTTATATATATATAAAACAGTATGCATACTACTCTCTTACTGTTAACATGCACACATCAGACTGGCTTACTTCTAGTGTATGCACGGTTACAGTCACTGGCACAGCAATTCATCTTGGTTCAGCTCAGTGATCTGCATTACGTTCTATACCGTACCTTAAAACAAAGCACTGCTGCCTACCCTTCCAGCTAGAGAACAGAATATGTGCACACCAAACCGCCTTCTTAAAGTGTGGGCTACAGTTATTGCCCTTTCAACTACAGGTGCTGTTAACTCAAAGTAGTCCTTATCTGCCATAACACTTCTCAAACCAGACCATCTCTGTCTGTGATCAGACTGTAATCCTAGTGTTGGCTGTTCTCTCAGTTTCAGGGCTCGCTCTTGGAAGGTGCATACTTTGGTAGAGTCAAACCCTGGCAAAATTATTTTATGTTACACAGTAAGGTCAGACAATTAACATTTTGAAAACCTGACGTGAAAATACTGAACACAACTGATGTTACACCACTAAATTAAAATAGGAAAAAAAAAACACAATTCACTGAGATCTCGCAGTGCATCAAGTGACTGCACTTCCTCTCGTCTCTCCGTCAAGAATTATTTAATTTTTGCAGTTTAAGGTTATTTACTTTTTATAAAATGTTTTTGGTGACATTAGTGGATTAAATAGTTTTGAAGAACATAAAGCAGTTAAAAATGAAGATGTCATAATTTTGGATGAAAAAATGCAAAGCACAGTAAATGAAGTAAATAAATCCCAAACTGGAAGTTGTGAGAATGATAAAAATCTGTTAGCGAGGTTGAATGTTACATAAACTGGTGGCGCTTTGAAACACAGTATGCAGGATCCAAGGAATCTAGCCAATCTGTTAGTTGAGTACATCAAAACCCTGTCACATGATGACCTTCCAGTGATGACTCTGAAATGCTACAACAAGCAGTGCCATGATATAATGCCACAAAAAAAAAAAAAAAAAATACGAAGAGCGACAAGTCAACTGAAACATACAAACCATACATATGTAGATCACAATGACTCATGAAAGCAAGGAGAAATGTGAGAATGCCTCGTGCTAGAAGATGAAAAAAGGTGTAAAATGCTTATACACTGTTAACCAAATGGTACTTTGGACTGGTTTTACTAAAACACCTTGAGCAAGACAGAACATCTCTGATCCCTCCATCTATGTCAAAGTATAATATGGCTGAGTATTAATTGGTTCGGTTTGTTTCTTGATATGAAAAGCAGCAGCTGTTATGGCAGTTGCCACAATCAAGAAACAGATTTATGGTTGAGGGTCAACCAGTTTTGTAGATTATGATTCTTCTGAGGTTACACAGAAATAACAGCTGCAATTGTCAGAGGTGTTTAAGGAGTGTTAAGATATGACAAGTACAGAGTGACACTTCCTGTAGTGGTAAAGGTGATTTTTGTACTTGAGATGTTACTTTCTACTTACATATACTGAGTGCTGGAGAAGTTAACAGAATTGTCACAAATGCCTAAACACAAACTGGAAGAAATGGAGATTACGCCATTCTAAATCTGTAAAATCCTATACAGCAGCAGGGAGGGCTTATGGTTTATGGCTTCCATGGTAGGAATGTAGTGTTCTGAGAGACTATACTAATCAACATGACTGGAATAAATATGAAGAATTTAGTAGTACATACAGATTCACAAAAAGAGAAGGGGAAGTTCCCTAATGCCCTGGCCAAATTTCACCTAGCACCATAAATACCATCTTGGGTCTGCCCACAAAAGAGGGTGCTAGCCTAGTAGGACTTGGACAGACACATACATGCATACCTATATAAATAAATAAATAAGCAAACATATGGAGAACTGTTCTGAATTACAGAATAGATCTATATATATGGGAAAGATTTGTGAATTATTCAGGTTTATATTAAGGCATAATGATTGCTGAACTGGTCTAAACAAAACTCAGTATTTGACAAGAGGGAATTTACAATGACTCTGTTACATAACTGTAATGTTAACGCATACATTTGTATTTACAGTACATTTAGCGTCTAACTATTAGCATGTTGTCACTGAAAAAGGTGAAAAGAAATGAAGATGAGGGGTCCCCTTTTTTCAACTACTTCTTGATGAGAAATCAGTGTATGCTGATAATGTGTTTTTAATATCAGAACAAGAACATATGAATTTGTTTACTTTAGTCTTAATATTCAGACAAAGTTTATAAAAATAGGTATTTTGGGTAGAAAGGGCACATTTGCTATACTTATCTATAACAAAATGAGTAAGTTAGCTTTCAGATTGTGGAAATTTATGAAAAGAAATTAACATGGAGCTTATGAAGTATGCTTTTAAAAACAGCATCAGCGCATAAGGATAGGGTAGGGCTACTTCATCAAAGACAGCTTCACAGCCTCAACCTCTATTACCAGCAGTGGCTGCTATTGGGCTCACCTGTCACAACCCTGAAGGAAACACGGTCATCGCCAGTACGGTGACCTGGCCTGGAGGGGTTAAACAACTGGGTGCAGACTACAGATACAAAGCATGAGAGGTGATGCTGGTACGGTAGCTTAGCTGAGTCACACTGCAACAAAATTGCCAGCAAATCAAGTAGCGAAAGCCTGAATTGCAAAAAATACAAAATACTAAAAGTAAGACAAGTTGGACTTAGTTTCTCGGCTCTTTAAAGGAGTGTGGTGAAGCACAGACCATGATCAAATGAACAGAGTTCCAAAAGCATCCCGGGTACTGGAAGAGCCAGGCAAAGGAGTATGGTAATAGGGTCCTAGATTCATAGGTTAGTACTAGGCTAACTGCCCTTTCAAGCCATTTTAAGCCTAGCCAGTTACCCCATGTGAGATTCAAACCCTGCACCTTGTGTTTGTAAGGTAAACACCTTAACCATTATGCCAACCTCCCACCTTACTCATCTTGTGGGAGAAGTGCAGTGGTTCCCACCTGATACAAAAGGGTGGCCTGTACAATTCAGGAGCTGGTATCGAGGATGACATGGGTTGCAGCCACCCATGCCACTGAATACAGCCGTTGTCTAGGTGCATGAAGGAGCATAAATGCACAGCCAAAAGGGTGTAGGTAGTTCCATGGTGATGCAGATGCCTACATCACCAAAAGAGGGTGATCAGGGCTTAAAGGAATGCTCTCAGTTGTTGGGATGTCAGCACAGGTGCAAACAACTCTTAGGGCTACCTGTATGAGGTCTTCTCCTGAAAGCTCTTATCCCTATACTATAACGGGTATATCCTTGGCGTGCAGGGGGAGAATGAATGGGACGAATCCTCTAGATACAGGCCTGATGTTTGGTAGGCACACAGGCAAAAAGATATTGGATAAAAAAGTGGATTCAGACATAGGTTATTATTTATACCCTCTGGATATGTGCATTCATCAGAAGTGCTTTAACTCATTCCCTTGAATGGAGTGTGGGAAGTTTGTGATGTTATTTCCCATGGGCAGAACTTAAGTTTTTTGATAAAATCAAGTTATGTCTTCATATTTTAAACAGATGTCAAACTGTTCAGCACACACAGTTATTTATAATGATAATATTCATTAGATTTCAGATCTTAAACTGGATTTTAAGAGTTACAATAAACACAGTGACCATTAAATGTATAATATCTTGTAAACAACTTACATTAACTCAGAACCCACTCAAGTTAAACACATACTGTCAAGCAGCATTTTGTTCATCCAGCTGACAGCTTTCATACGAGACTATGCGGTTCTGTCTGTGCTGCTTGGTTGCAGAGATATTTAGAGAAACATGAAAGGTATGACAATACAAATAATTATATGAACAACAATTAATACCTCTTTACCTGAACTAGACAGAGGTCAAACATCAAGGCGGTTGTGTTTGCCACAGTGTAAGCTCTAAGATGAAATCTTCTAGCAAGCTGTATGTAGCATGGCTTTGGAATTGTTAATGTAAAAATGAACAAGTAATATTTGACACCTGAAACACCTTGAGGCGTCAGTTGGGTGTAATGAGTTAACCATTCTCTGTGGAAAGGTGACAGTGTTTAAAGGTGGACAATGCTATTGTGATTTCAACATTAAGGATGACTAGTTGCATGGATTGATGCATTGTGTTTTATCTTTATGCCTTCTTATTTCAGGATCACAAAAGAAGGCTGCATGACTGCTTAATAAGATGGAATTTATTTATGTGAAATTTGTTTACTAGAAAGCCCGACTGGGTCAGGAACCCATTTTCAGCAGAGGCCCAGGGAGAAAAGTTCCACAACAGTAAACATCAAAAATATACAGAACTATTGAATTAACGTTTAGTATACATAGCTATAGGTTTAAGATCTCAGCTGAGGGGCCAAGCTAAGACCTCCAGCACCCTCTCTGTCCAACCAGTGCTTCGTGTCTCTGGCCAAGTAGCTGACACACACACACTGAGATTTGGTTTACACACACACACACACACACACACACACACACACACACACACACACACACACACACACACACACACACCTGGGGAAGGCTGGCAAAGATTTACTTGGTATGCCCCCATCGCCCAGACTATAATGTAGTTTCCACTGCCACCAACTCCTACTTATCAGCTACTATAAGGCCCTTACAAAGGGTGTCCAATCCTTCTGTCTAATGTTACTATCATCCAAATGATAGTCTGACCAAGACTTGTAAGGCTATTTAGGAGGGGGCCTGTACAGTGTCACCAAATACACATGCAAGTACTTTAAGACCTTAAATATGTCTCAAAAATATCAGCCACAAAGACAGGTTTAAATATATTTAATAATAAAAGAACAAGACAATACTCGGTCAATCAACACAGTAACTTCAAAGTTCAAAATCTCAGGAAATATTTTAAAATAACATTTCAGGACAGTCTCAAATAAATAATAAAAACATCTACATCTAAACTTATCTTTACTACATTCCTATCTAAATCTAAAAGAGACACTATGCCCTAAATCTTACTTACAGCAAAGGTAAGTACTGATGGTGATGATGAGTGGATGTTTTTGCAAGGTCCAAGACAAAATACAAAACTTAATATCAAATATTACTGCCGGGGTAGCTTGGATGACATCACTTTTTGTCACCTGACTTAAGTTCCCAAGCTCACCCCCCAATTGCATTTGACCTCTTGTGAAAAATGCATAGCCTTCAGATGTTTACAGTTGTTAGTAGACATAAAACAATACAACACTTACAAAACAATGCAGAAGGCACCCTAGTTCTAGGCATCCTGTCTCCTTGCTACATTGAAACTAACTTTTATAACACAATCATAAAACAATTTAATTCCAACTTATTTTCTTGAAGTTTTGCAAGTTAACTCTGTATGTACCAGTTTCTACTATTAAGACATATACATTTGCACAGGTATATAGTTTACATACATTTCTGTTCTTTTCCAGTAGGGTACACTGTGGACACATCAGTGAAGCTCAGCACTGTACAAACCTTGTTCAACACACACTTCTGTACCAGTAGTTTAATATACACATAACATATAGTTCTGATACATTTGGTAACACAAGCAATTGCATCATACTGGTATTCACAAATGACAAACTATTTACAAAATTCCAGACAGCTGGGCTGGCAGATTGACAAGGCATTCCAGAGTTTTGCGACACAGTCCAGCCTTTTTTTGTTCTGTCTGTATAAGGTTATGTTGCTTATCTTCAGATCGGAGAGCCCTAATAGATATACAGGTTTGGAGCACTGAGTTTAGATCAGGACAGTTTTCTGGTTGATACATAACTTTGTGGGCCATAGCTAGCTGCAGGTAGTTTAGGAGATGTGGGAATTCGAGCCAGTTGAGGGCACTGAGAGCAGTGCAGTGGTGTTTGTAATGAGGTGCACCTACAGCAAATTTAGATATTTTTATAGCAAGAATCAAGTTTATTTTTTAGGGTAATCTGAATTTTGGTCAGAATGGGAGCCTCATAAAGCAGACATGAGAGCAGGTAGCTAGTGGCTAGTGTAGTTTTGGTGGCTGTATCCATAAAGCTTTTGTGGCGATTGAGCATCCCTAGTTTGCAATGGGTTTTTCTGATTTAATTGTGAATATGTAGATCACAGGAAAGTTTATTACCTATGGTCACTCCTAACAGTTTGGCTTGCCAGACCCGTTCAATTTGAGTATTATTTAGTGAAAAAATCTTTAAGTTTGTTGAGTGTGTCTTGGGTGTAAACAGGAGGAGTTTGGTTTTATTGGGGTTCAGCAGAAGTTGTGCATTGTTTAGCCAGGTTTCAATGGAGGAGAAGGCAGTTTGGTTTAATTGCTGAAGGTGTATTGTGTTGTTGGCAGAGGAGATGACGGCAGAATCATTGGCTTATTGGATTAAGGAGCTTTGCTGGGAAGAAGTCTGAAGGCCATTTATGAAGGTGTCGAAGAGGCGGGGTCCTAGAATGGAACCCCGAAGAACCAGAGAAGCATGTTAGGCACATGCACACGCATTGACAGGCAGTGGGAGATTAGCATTTGGCATCTTGTATGTGTTCATTTGGTCCTGTCATTCGTTTCTTTCTTTTTAATGGATTTTCATTGTTTTCTTGTTTTAAGTGCTTTGTTTTACCTCATATTAGTATTTACTTGTGGAGTTAACGGAGTTGCACGTCAGGAAGGCAAGATACTATATACAAGGGAAGTGTTGCTGGGCTCAATTGAACTGTGTGAATGCAGTCCGTACAAAAGTATTAGTACCGCAGTTACCAGATGACACTTTGAGATATGTTAGAGAGACTGATAGTATGATGAGGAACAATAAGAAGAAACAAGGTAAAAGCGGGGGTGTTACAGTGCACCTAAAGAAACAGCGGTTTAATCTAATTCCTTTGTCTTTAATGATTATGAGAAATGTTTAGTCCTTCAGAAATGAGATGGATGAACTTCAGGGGAATGTTAGTTACCAGAAAGACTTTAAAGGATTGTTGTAATTTGGCCTTTACGGTGATCAGGATAATGATTTGTTTATCAATGGTTTTGGAGTGACATTTCGGTTGGATCGAAAAGTTGAATTGACGAGAAAATCTCAAGGAGGTGGGGTATTCTTAAAATGATACTGCAACACTGCGACTGCTAGAGAATGTATTTATACATCAGATGTTGAGCTTCTATCAGTGTCACTACGTTGTTTTTACTTGCCACGAGAATTTTGTCAACTCTTTACAGCAGTAGTATATATTCATCCAAAAGCAAACGTTATTTCTGCTGCAAATATTACTTTTGAGGTAGTACAAAAACTGCAGATGATTTCACCGGAGGTACCAAATTTTATACTGGGTAACTTTAATCATACATCTCTTAAAAATACGCTTGTTAATTTTTATCAATATGTTTCCTGTCCAATAAGGCAAGATAAGATTCTAGACCTTTGATATGGGTCAATTAAAGGTGTGTATACAACATTTTCATTACCTACCTTTGGTTTGGCAGATCATAACTGTATGCAACTACTGCCAGCATACAAAAGTTTTGAATAGGGAGAAGGTAATGAAAAAGGATATAAAGATTTGGAAAGAAAAGTCAGCATGGCGTTTACAGGAATGTTATGACTGTACTGATTGGGAAATGTTTAAACGATTGTGTGCTGAAGGTTTGGACAATTATGCTGATGTGACATTGTTATGTCTTTGCAGGGATATGATTGCACCATGTAAGCAAGTTAAAGTTTACCCATATAATAAGCTACGGGTAGATAAATCTGTTAAATCCAATATAAAGAAAAAGAAAAAGGCTTTTAAGGATGGAAATATGTCTGAATTGCACACAGCCACTAAGGAATTGAAAACAGAAGTCTTAAGAGCAAAACAAAAATATAAAACTGAATTAGGGGGTAAGATGCCTTCAAACAATCTCAGATCTGTGTGGTCTAGTATGAAAACTATAGCAGGCATTCAGAAGTCAAATAACAGCAGTCAGACCATCTTAGAGGGTTGGGATACAAATTCTGACTTTGCCAATGCCCTGAATTATTTTTTCAATCGCTTTGATACTTTTGATTTAAGTAATGATATTTATAATTTGAAGCAACAACTTCTAGATAATCAATATTGTAGTATACATTAAAAAGAGACAGAAAAGTCATTTCTTTCAATAAAGTTAGGAAAAAGTGGTGGATCTGTTAAGTTGTTTTTTCATTATATCTTTAAAAGATCATCACAGGCACAGCATGTACTACCTAAGGCATGGAAAGATGCTGTGGTAGTTCCAATTCCGAAATTGAAATCTCCAAAAACTCTTAATGATTTTAGACCTATAGCCCTTTCATCAATCATAATGAAAACCTTTGAAAGGTTGATAAAGTTAAAAATATTAAAGAAACTAGAGCATGTGCTCGATCCTATACAATTTGCCTGTAGGGCACGTAGAGGATACAACAATTACCTTGCTTAATTTTCTTGTTAAACATCTAGAAAGTAATGGGTCAGGTCAGACTCTTGTTTGCTGATTCTTCTTCTGCCTTTACTATGATTCAACCACATGTTCCGATTGGCAGACTGCAAGAACAATTTGATTTAAGTAATCTTATGGACTGGATTTTAGATTTTTTGACTAATGGAACACAGAGTTAGAGTAAATAAAACTATGTCTGATCTAGTGTATTATTCAATATGAGCTCCTCAAGGATGTGTACTTTCACAGCCCTTTTGTTTATTGTTTTTACAAGCATGTGTAGGAGTATGCATGAAAACTGGACCATTTTGAAATATGCTGATGATGCTGTTGTAGATAGTCAGCTCAAAGACAATAAGAACAGTCATGGTCAAGTTAATAGTGAAATGTGTTAAACGGTGTGATGAAGTCTTTTCTTCACTTACATGTATCTAAAGATATGACAACTGA
The DNA here is from genome assembly GCF_019279795.1 of Protopterus annectens. Classification (NCBI taxonomy): domain Eukaryota; kingdom Metazoa; phylum Chordata; order Ceratodontiformes; family Protopteridae; genus Protopterus; species Protopterus annectens. The sequence continues at coordinate 27,451,002 of NC_056743.1, forward strand.
CTTTAGGAAACATGCACATACACATGATGCGTCAGTTATAAAGGGTCAGTTGGTTGAATGTACACAATTCTATAAATATCTTGGGACAATTACAGACTCAAAGCTGAATTCTGAGGAAAACTGTGATGCTGCGTGTAGAAAAGGACATAAAAGACTGTTTTGTTTGTGAAAATTGTCCCAGTTATATACAGATGAAAAGATGACGATTTTATTCTATGGTGCTTCCACTGAACCAATTCTATCATTTTCTTTGGTAGCATGATATGGATATTTGTTGAAAAATACAAATTCATTGAATCACATTGTGAAATGGTCTAGCAAATTGATTGGAGAACAACAATTGAACCTCATGTCTCCATATTTTAGAAGACTGGAAAATAGTAGTTCAATTTTGAAGGATGTTTCACATCCATTATATACTGAATTTCAACTTCTTTCATCTGGAAGACAGTATTTGTTCCCAATGTGTAAAACAAAATGGTATATGAATAGCTTTATCCCAGTAGCTATTGTGCAATTTAATAACAGATGTGCTCAATCTAAAGAATAATCTACAATACTAGCATGTTTGAATTCTAGCTTTTTGTCTATATGAAAACATGTTTTCAAATGCAAAACAGATATAATTATGGCATCTTAAATTAGTAAAGAAGTGCAATAGAAGACTGGGTATGTGCAAGATAGGATGCACACTCCTTGCCTGTAAAAGTGTTGTTTACATTTAAAGTATGATACAAGAAAAAGTAACTAAAAGTGGAGTAAACTCTCCTCCTATTGCATCCGATGTAAAATGATAAAAATAATGATGAATTCCAGATACGGAGGAGAGAACACAGCTTAAGGAGGTATATCAAAAGGCTCGAGACATCCAACGTGCATGAAAACACAGTATTTATTCGAGTAAGCGCTTTCACCTACTTGGCTTCTTCAGACTCGTATAAAAACATACAAACAAATTTAAACAGTGCTTAAATACTCATAATAGGCGGGAAATGCTAATCATTAACTCCACCCAAAGCAGTTAAAAATTAAATCAGCAATATATACTATTTTACAGGTAAGGCTCTATAAACAAACTCTATAAAAGAAGTTATCAAACAGCTAAGAACTTCATTAAGGCTTATGTACATCACATAAAGACATATAATCACAACTAGACATGTAAACAAGTTATAAAAATTAAAAATATTAATATTAATATTAAAAATAGTATATGTTAAGGTATAGTGTCACTATCACATTGAGTTAACATAGAAAATAAACTTGGAATTGAACTTCTTAAAAGTGAATGGCACCTAAATAAATAACTAACACAACAGACTTAAGGCTTATATACCTGTTAATATGCTTTAAGTCTTCTCATTCTCAAGAATGGTTTGACAGATAGTTTGGCATTCAGTCCTGGTGGTGCGTCTGATCTGAGCTTCATAATCCACATATTCTCCCTAGCTTGTGTGTGTGTTCTTATGTCCCCTCCTCTAATATTTACATGCATCTGTTCTAGGATTCTAAAAGTAAAAATATGTGTGGGATCAGATTCAATGACATGTTTCGCAAGTGCATTACTTCTATGTTGCATTCTTATAGCATAAAGGTGCTCACGTATGCGATCTTTTAAATGTCTATTCGTCTTTCCAACATAGAAAGAAAAACATTTCTGACATGTAGCAATATATACAACATTAACAGATAGACAATTCCCATTAGCTTTCAAGAAGTAAGTGTGTTGACTAACTGGATGAACAAACGTGGCTTCATTATTAATATAAGGGCAGTAATTACAGTTACCACAGGCGTGAGTACCACTAAAATTGCCTGAGGATGAAGCCTTAGAAGTTTTCCTTTCACATAGAATCTTCTTGAGGTTTTTCTTGTTTTTATATCTGAAAAGTGGAAACTCACCTAGTCTTTCCTTAACCTGTGTGTCAACTGTTAGAATATTCCAGTGGGCTTTAACCACTTCTTTAATCCTCCAGGCATCAATGGTATAAAACATAGTGAATGCTTCACTATGAGAATTATGTGTATTTGTTTGTGATGGTTCCTCAGTTATTAGCCTCTTGTCTGAGAAATAAGGTGCTGCTGTACTTAATCTAGATTCTTGTACACTTTCAAACCCCTTCACAATCTCTTGGTCCTTTGGTGGAGTTAATGATTAGCATTTCCCGCCTATTATGAGTATTTAAGCACTGTTTAAATTTGTTTGTATGTTTTTATACGAGTCTGAAGAAGCCAAGTAGGTGAAAGCGCTTACTCGAATAAATACTGTGTTTTCATGCACGTTGGATGTCTCAAGCCTTTTGATATACCTCCTTAAGCTGTTGTTTACATTTGTTTTTTTTTTGTATTTCTTATGTTTAAATGTATGTATTGTGACCAACGCTAACTCTATACTGCAAACTAAATTTACCTAAGGGTATGAATAAAGGAAATGAACTGAAATTAACTCCTGTGTTGTTTGGTAGGCAGTGGGAGACAGAGCTCTGCCATTTAACACATTGTTGTCTGTCTGCTAAACAGCTGATAAACTACTGTACATTGGATAGGGAAAGACCAACAGATGACAGTATTGGGTGTGAAACTGTATCAAAGTCCTTAGATTGATCAATAAATATTAATGAGGTTAACAGTCTGGTGTTTCTAGCTTTGTTGACTGTATCTCTAAAGGAGATTGGTGCAGCTGTTGTGCTGTGTGATGGCCTGAAGCAATGTTGGGCGAGTGTAAGTAATTTGTTTAGAAGAATATGGTCAAGTAATTCATTGTGTATATGACCAACATCTTCCTCTCCTCTCTCTACAACCAGTACCCACTCACCACATACATAAATTGCATCTTAATCTAAAATCCTGTTCCCCTTCTTTTCCTAACAGTTTGGAAAGGGAAGACAGGATAGCGATTGGGAAGGTAGTTAGTTATGTCATTAGATTTTCCTCCTTTGTGTATTATGGATGTTTTTCCAAATGGTAGGGATGTATGACTCTGTGGGGGGCTGGTTGATAAGAATGCAGACTGGATATGCAATAGCATCTGTGGTGAGTTTTAAGTATTCGGTGGGGAGGTTTTCAGCAGAAGGGGAACAGGACTTTAGCTTAAGGTGTAATTTATGTATGTGGTGAGTGGGTACTGGTTGTAGAGAGACGAGAGGAAGATGTTGGTCAGTTGTAGACATGTTATTTATTTATTTTATTTAACATTTGTTAACCGGTAAACCCCGGCTTGGAACAAAGCCAATTTTCAGCGGAGGCCTGAGGAGAAACACTCCAGATGCATGTCTGGAGACATGTCTTGTGGGGGAAAGGAAGAAGATGAAGAGTATTTGGAAATGGTTTCAGAAGGGCTGTGACTGCATGGAGTGAGGCTTTATGGGTTCAATGGGATAATTAACTGATTTGAGTAAGCTGTTTATAAAATGGGATGAGGATTTATAAGTGGCTGGAGATGGGTTTTCTTTGGATCCCAGGGTAAGGAGTAAAGAAATGGTGTGCCAAAATTTTTTAGGACTGTTTTTGTGGGAGGTTAATTGTTGAGAAAAATACTGTTTCTTATCAGTTTTTTTTTTTTTTTTTTGCTTGGTTGGGTAGCTGTCCATATTTTCAGAGATGTACATCCTTTTTGTACCTTTGCCATTCCTGCCAGGCTTTATCTCTCATTTGGAAAAAAAAATTTTGGTTGATCTAGTTAACCAGGGTGCATGGTTGTTTTTTATTCTTTTAGTACAAAGTGGGGTTAGGTTGTTGAGGGTATCCTGAAATACTTTCTTGAAATGGTTGATGGCATCATCTAAGGGTAGGTTTTTTAGTATGGACCAGTTATTTTAGTATTAAATTAAAGAGGTGTTGGTTGTAATTAGACATGTTTCAGGAGGTTTTACAGTCATGGTTTTTGGAAGTATGGGTCATGGTTCTGTAAGTACAAGCAGGAATGTGGTCACTTAAAATATCTGGAAAAGTTCCAGAGCCGGAGTATTTGTGGAGTTCTGAAACCAGGATCCAATTCAGAACAGATCTTGGGTTGCTATTTTTCTGAATCCTTGTTGGTGTAGAGATGAGTTGTGTAAATCCATAAAGATTTATGCCATTTGCTGGGTAGTTTGAGCTTAAGTTTTACCATTTAATATTAGTGCCCCCATGTTGATTGTTTCACTGGATATATTTTGTGAGATACAGGATACGATATCTTCTAATAGAGGAATGCTGTTATCACTTGGAATATACAGGAGTGCGATGCACAATTCTTTTTGCGTTATTGATTTTTAAAGGAGAATTTCAGCAGTAAAGATACAGGGAGTGGGGCTTGGGGTATGGTAGTGCAGTGAGTGAGTTGGGATAGAGTAAGGCTACCCTTTCCCCCTTTTTCATGACTTAGTCTGCTCATATTATGTTGTAACCTGGTGGGAGCAGTTCAATATCTTTGAAGTGTAGATTAAGCCATGTTTCAGTGACTGCAAGTATGTCAGGGAAGTACTGAGATAGCAGTGTCCCTGAGTGGAGCTCTGTGGTTTTGTTGCAAATACTGCATAGATTAAGAGCAACTAAGAAAAAATTTTTAGAGGAAAAATGTTTAAGAGGTGGGATTAGAAGTGGGACCTGGGTTTGGATGGATGCCCCACATTGAGCTAAACTGGAGTACAGTGTAAAATGGTGGTTGTGGAGGGCAGACTTTATTAAATGCTTTAGTTTTGAACAGAGCAGTGGTTTGGGTTTAAGGGAGTCTTGCTGAATTTTGTATTTAGTAAACAGTATGTTAGATTCATAGAGGCTGGATGATGTGTTAGAGAAACGTACAGCTGTGTACACTTACCATAAAGGTAAAATCTTTCTGGCTCCCAGGCTTGCGGATGCCCAGACCGATGTCAGTATGTTCAGGTATAAAGGTAGCCAGCATGCATCAGAACAACAGTCTTTTATTGCCCCCCCAAATATGAGAAGCCCTGAGAAGACTGCAGGTATCCCAAAGGATACCCTGGCAGAGGAGGAGAGGCCAAAGAAGGGTTCCTTTGCCTGAGATGCACAGTTAGAAGATGCCTATAAGGAGGCTAAGGAGGTAGGAGGGTGAGAAAGAAGACTGCAATGGGGAATACACTCCAACATCTACATTTACGGTAAGTGTACACAACTGTACTATGTTCTTCATATTTTACTGTTGTAGACTGATTACTGAGGAAGGGTGCATCCCGAAAGCTTTACCTTGTTAATAAACCAAGCGTTTCTACTATATTGGGAAGATTCCCAAAGCAAAAAGGAGGGTGGAAGGATGCTAGAGCAAAGACAGGATGCCCTGCAGGATAGCGGTGGCAAACCCTGCTCTTGATTTGGAGAAGGCTGCCAAATGGTAGTGTTTTGTTATGCACCAAGGACCAGGTGGCTGCCTCTAAAATGTCCTTGGTGGGAACCCCCTTGATGAAGGCAGCAGAAGCAGCAGTAGACCTGGTGGAATGAAATCTAATCCCGACTGGGGGTACCTTGCAAAAGGAAATGGGATATTCATTTGGAAATAGTTTGGACGCTGGTTTGGCTTCTGCACCAGGGGTAAAGGTAATGAAAAGCTGTTCAGTTTTTCCTCAAAGCTTTTGTCCTATCCTGGTAAAAAACATAGCTGCCTGTTAACATCCAAAGAATGCAGAATTCTCTCTCCTTTGTTTTGAAGTTTGGGGAAGTAGGTTGGAAGATGTATGGCTCGATTCTGGGCTGTGTCAGAGATCATCTTGAGCATGAAGGATGGGTTGGTCCTAAGGGAAATCCTGTCTTTGTGAAAAATAAGAAAGGGTTCAACTGTCATGAGGGCCAGCAGTTCGGAAACCATCTTAGCTGAGGTGATAGCTAGTAGTACAGCTGTTTTCCAAGTCAGAAACTTGAGGTCAGCAGAAGCTGCTGGTTCAAAGGGAGGCAAAGTTAATTTTCCTAAAACAAACTTCAGGTTCCATGGAGGCAGAGGCTTCCTTCAGGGAGGGCTAATGTGCATGACCCCCCCCCCAAGAAATTGTCATAAGAGTGGGTGGGAAAATATAGGAGTGTGTAAAGGCACATAAGCAGAAATGGTAGAAGCATAGATTTTAATTGAAGAGTACGAAAGTCCCTGATTTATTAGTGAAGTCAGGCATTCCAGGATGTTGGTAATGTGAACTGACTGCGGCTCTAGGTGATGGTCTTTGCATCAAACGGAGAACTTTTTCTATTTGGCTTTGTAAGATTTCCTACTGCTAGGTCTTCTGGCCTCCTTGAGGATGTCTAGCACCCGTTTACTTAGGGTGGCGCCTCTGTAGGCCATTGAAGAAACATCCATGATGCCAAGCTGAAGGTCAACAGGTTGGGATGAACAATCCTTCCCTCATTTTGAGTGAAGAGATCCACCCTCTGAAGCAGAATCCATTGTGCCTAGTTGAAGTAGGAGAGGGTACTAATGCTGTCTGAGCCAGTCTGGGGCTATCCATATTACTTTTGGGCCCTCCTCCCTTATCTTGAGCAGAACCCGAGAAATTAGAGGTATGGTGGGGGGAATGCACAAATGAATAGTTGGATCCATGGGAAGGAGACAGAATCCGTTTTCCAGGCTGACTCCTGTTTATCCTGGTGCAGAATCTTTGCAATTGAGTGTTGTGTTTGGATGCAAAGAGATCCACTTGAGGGACCCCCAACACAGGGTTATGGTCTTGAATATCTCTGGTTGCAGGTGCCACTTGTGAGGGTCCATAAGATTCCTACTGAGATGGTCTACTAGAAAATTCTGAACTCCTGGAAGGTACTATGCCATGAGATGCAGTCCCAGAGTGTGCCGTTTCCCAGATTTGCATTTCCAGAAGGCACAGGGGGTAAGAATGTGTTCCTCCCTGTCTGTTGATGTACCACATTACCATGGTGTTGTCTGTCTTTATTAGCAGGATGCCTGGTGTCCATTTTTCTTTGAATGGTATTATGCCTTTTTTTACAGCCATGAATTCTTTCCAGTTGATGTGTTTGTTTCTGATGTTGATTTCCCACTTCCCCTGGGTTTGGAGGTTGTGGTATGGAAGTGAGCCTTCCAGACTGTCTCTGGTGCATCTGCTGTAACAGTCTGTCCCTGGACTGAATATAAAAGAGAGGCCTGTGCCCACCACGCAAACTTCAGTTTGAGGCAAGGGATGAGGGGAATCTCTGTCTCTAATGGTTGGGAATTCTGGCACTATATGTTTCTCAGATACTACTGCAGCTTCCTCATGTGCAGTTTGACAAGGGGGGTCATGAGGATGCATGAAGCCATGTACCCCTGGGGCTCTTAAGAATCTTCTTACAGAAATCTGATCCTTCATTTGGATCCCTTTGGAAGTAATCTGTTAGGAAGGACACTTTCTGGAGGGAGGAAAGCCTTCTGGAGAGTGGCATCCAAGAGGACTCCCAAAGAAACAATCCTTTGGGTTGGTGAAGTGATGGATTTCTGGGGGTTCAATGTGAACCCCAGAGAAGATGGGAGGCTCTGGGTGAATTGGAGATCCTGGAGTAGATTGGTGGGATCTGTTGGCTGTATAAGGCAATCATCCATGCAGCAATAAATTTGTATTCCCTTGTTCCTGCAAAACCCAAATACTGGAACCAGGCACTTTGGCTTATCTACTGCACCAAAAGGGTTCACAAAGGGCTGGGAAGAAAATTGGTAATGACTGGATCCTGCCCTAAGGCAAAGGAACTTTCTGTGGGATTCCTGTATAGGAATGTGAAGGTAGGCATCCTGTAGGTCTAGAGAGACCATGAAGGCCTGCGAGGACAGCATGGGAAGGAGCTTTTTAAGAGTCAACATTTTGAATTTGGAGACCAAGAGAAACTGGTTAAGTTCTGCCAAGTCTAGGATAGGGCACCAAGAAACTTTTTTCCTCAAGTCCAGAAATAGTCTGGAATAGAATCCTATTCCCTGCTGAGGAGGAGGGACTGGCTCTACTGCTCCTTAAACACAATGATTCTGAATTTGAACCAGGGCCTCTGTCATTTGATTTAGAGGGTCATTTGGAAAACCTGAGGATTTTAAATTGCTCTCTGAAAATGAGCTCATAGCCATTTGCAATAACGTCTAGAACCCACTTCTAGAGGTAATCAGGGTCCAGGTATGACAGAAAAGAGACAGCCTTCCTCCTAGCTTTGGGGTGGGGGTCAAAGTGGGGTGGCTGAGTCATTGTGAGTCTCGAAGTGGTTTGGAGTCTACAACTCCCTTGTCTTGAAGTTTCTAAGGTCCACTGTCTGCCTTTTTGCAGGAGTTGCCTATACCTACACGGCTTTTTCCTTTGGCTACTTCTAGGCATGGATGGAAAGGACCAGTGTTTAGCAGTGAAGTTTCTGCTGAACCTGGTGGACTGCACCTGGAGGAAATCTTTCAATGTCTGCATATACTTTGCTTTATCCTCCATCTTTTTCAGCATCTCTTCTGCTTTTGGGCCAAAAAGAACATTCTTGTCAAGGGGACATCTACCAGATTAGATTTAACATGGTCCAGAAGGGCTTGATCTCAGAGCCACGCACATCTTCTGATCACTGACCCAGTAGTGGCAGCCCTGCAAGATGCTCCCATAGCATCATATCGACAGTGTAGAGAATGCTTAGCACCCTGTGCACTAGCCTGACTGAATTCTGATAGTTCCTTGGAAAGGTTTTTGTCCTCCAGAATAGACCCCTTCTGTTCAAGTTGGTCAAGGATAGTCTGTTGGTACTTAATCATATGAAATTGGCAGTTGAGAGCCCTCATTGTGAGTGTGGCAGAGGTACAGACCTTCTTGCTGAACCTGTCAAGGGCTACGCTCTCTATCTGTAGGAAGAGGATTTCTGGAAGAACTGGCTTTAGCTCCTATAAGTCCTAATGTGATCACTTCAGGGTCAGCAAGAGGGGTTTTTGTAGAGAAATTTGTGGGAGTCTAGAACTCGGTAAAACCTGTCTGGTTTTCAAGTTGCAGGGGGTAAAGAGTCAGGCTTAAGAGAAGATTCCTGGAAGACATCATCTACCACTCTCAGAACTGGACGGATGGTCAAAGACCTTTGTAAGTCTAGGAACTCCCTAACCCTCTTTGTAGCCTGTGGGTAGTCCTGAGACTCCCACTGGAAATGCTGTTTCATAGCATGAGGGTCTCTCCAAAGGTGAAATCTCCTGGTAGGGAGGCAGAAGGGAGGATCTCCTCAGAGTCAGAGTCCTCATATGAAGTGTGTGAAGGGCCCTCTTCAGATCCAGAGTCTTCCAAGTCCACGCCCTCCCCAGACATGAGGGGAATTTTGATAAATTTCTGAAGGTTCATCCCTTTCCCTTTTTCCAGTGGCAACAGTTTTTCTAGACTTGACAATAGAAAGATAATATTCTGCCAGTCTGATAAGGTCCTGCTGAGAACCCTGTGGAGCTGAGCCAGAAGGCCTAACTGCAGGCCTAGGAAAGGCTCCTAGGAGTGGCTAAGGTCTTAGGCCTAGGAGTGTCCCTCATGTGCGTCTCTCGAGAATACTGAAAGTGCACTGTAGTGGACTGAGTCCTCATTGTTGAGTCTCCAGGTGTTGCATGCTCTTCAGAATCCAAAGCTTGCTGAGCTGTCCTGGACCCAACTGATGGAGCCATTGTCGAAGGCTTGCATAGAACTAGATGGGAAAGATGGCATGATGGACTCCGAAAGGGTCTCGACAGAGGCCTGATTCATCGATTCTGGAAATGAAGGTGGCCCACCTTGTTCAAGAATTACATGCCTGGAAGGAGTGTCAGGCAGAGATCCGAAGGCCTACACTTTTGCTTATCTTTCTTGTGTTTAGGGTGATCAAATTCAGTACGACCGACGGACACCATAAATGATGGCCGAAAAGACTGTTGGCTAAGAAACTTTACAAGACATTCAGCCTTACACTTGATAGTTCTAGTATTAAAATGCACACAAAAGCAACAGTTATAAACGTTGTGATCAGGGCCTAGGCAAGTAACACAAAGGGAATGAAAGTCTGTGTGTAGGATCTGCTTTCCACAATGGAGACAAGTTATTGATTTTATCTGACATGAACAAGGAAATAAAAAGTTCCACAACAATGTACTTATCTGTCAGACAACACTTCTCTCTGGTATGGACAGTCCAACGCACTTAAATGCAGCTTCAGTGCTTCAGGTCTTCTGCAGCAAGAAAAGACTGGTGTTCTGATGCAGGCTGGCTACCTTTATACCTCAGTACACTGATGTCTATCTGTGTGTCCACCAGCCTGGCAGCCAGAAAGATTTTTCTCTGGTAGTCAGGCTGACAGAGAGATTTCAGGGCTGGAAATTCCAACAGTCAGGACTGCAACAGTGAAACATGAAGAACATCTACCGGTTTGCCTTTCTAGGAATGTGTTGGTTGTGGTAGATTTTTCTATCATGAAAAAGTTTTGGTGTTTTAATGATGCATGTGTCAGAAGACACAGAGATAGGGTAACAGCAAAGAGGAGGAGTATTGTAGGCATAGTGTACATCATGATAATGAATTAAATAAAGTGGTTGAAGGATATGGGGGTATGTAGTGTGAGAAAGGTTGTATGGGGGCTATAGGGTGAGGAATTATGGATACTGTGGATACTGTTGCTGAAGATGAGCTTATAGGGTGGATAGTTAAAAAGGTGGATGCGGTGTGATGTGATAGATGATAATTGGTAGTGGGTGACTGGATGCAATGTTGAAAGGGGAAGAATTAAGGCAAGTACAAATGTAATTGGAGTGGGAGTGGGAATGGGGGTAGGGTAGGGGAGTGGAGAGCCCGAGCAAAGCAAGGACGAACATAGCAGGCCACACCCCATTGAGTACTGTAATAAAAAAAGACAATCAGGTAAGTTACAAATAAGGTTGTGATAAAGAACTGGAGGGGAATACTCTGTTGATAATTATAGTCTAAGGAGTAGTGTCTGTTTTAGGAAGAGGTAGTAAGGGAATGCAGGGAGAAAAACATAGGACTAGAGGTAAAGAAAATGGGGGTAAAAAGGAAGAGAAAGTTCCAAGCTACTTAACTACAGGGAGGTAGGGGAAGGGGTGTACACTGTAGGAAGGATACACAAACTTGTAAGGACTGGCAAAGAAAAACCTGCTACCTAAGCAGTATAACTCAGTGGCTGAAAAAGTCTGTAGCATAAAGGGAAAGGAGAAAGGGGTTAAAGCACGAAGTTGTGATGTACAAGGAGCCAATACAGTTACACAGAATGGGATACAGTATAAAAAACTGCAAGCTATACATACATTAAAAATAAAAGATTTTCTATGTGATAAGTCTGGACTCCAGTGACCGAGGTATTCCCGTGCCACATGTACCAAGTTTATTCCGTACAGGTCAGACAGGTCTGCAGGTTAGAGAAAGGGCCAGTAATGGGCATGTAAAACCTAATAAAGAGGAGGAAGAAGGGAGAGGTTATCCAGTGGGAAGACTTAAGAAATAATGTAGGTGTTAACAGAGATATACAAGAAAGTTTAAGCAGAGCACAGTGTGTTAGAGGATATGAAGGGAGTTACAGGTAGTACATTAAAGGATATAGTAAAAGGAAAGGCAGGTAACAGGACAGGAGAAAGGAGGATGGGGAGGTTGGCTAGAAGTAATAGTGAGAAGAGATAGGTGAGTGCACACAAGAGGAACGATACATAAAAAAAGTATCAGGAGTAGCCGAACTAGGAGAATATGACCAAATAATATCAAACAAATCTGTGAATAAGCATGAGATAGATAAGCAATGGTGGAAATTGAGCTTCTGCCACATATATGCAATCAAGTATTATGTAATACAATTGCAACTTATATCAATGCTGAAATGCTAAAACAATGTCTTTCGGCTTCTCCCATTAGGGGTCGCCACAGCGGATCACCAGTCTGCAGACTGATGATTGGCAGTGGGAGTTTTTACGCTGTGGAGTTGTCAGCCCGGTGGCCCAACCTTCACAGAAGGCAGATACACACACACACATGTACCTAACTGCATGTCTTTAAAACTCACTCAACTGCAGGCAGGACATGCAGACTCCGCAAAGAAGGTGCTCCAGCCGAACATCGAACTGGAGAACCTTTTGCAGTGAAGCGACAATGCTAACTGCTGCACCACCACCACGGCTAAACTAACAAAAACGATCAGTCTTCCATAACTTGAACTGGACTCAAGTACTGTTAGATACAGAGAGTCTCCTGTTTTACATCACTGACAGAGCTGTAAAATATTTCTTGAAGGAAGTATAAACATGGCATGGACTAATACAACTTAGTAGGATACAAGCATCTTAAAGACTTGGTGTAAACAGCTCCAGATGTCAACATTTACAGAGCTATTTATAAAGGGTGACACTTTTACTGGTTTAAATGTTTTCCCAAGAAAAATGACTGGAGATTTTAACAAGATGGGAGCAGCAAGAGAGACTGATTAGGTGTGGAGTTCCAGTACTGAGTTGACATAGGCAATAGGTGACACATTATACTTGCCAGTGAGGTGGTTAAATGTTTAACAAGTAAGGATGTATAAAGCTGCATACAACTCCTTGAGAAGTTAAATGCTTTATATAGGTTATCTCAGTTTTAAAAAAATTATATTGTAATGAAGATGCAAATGAATGGTTTGAGACTGTGATATAAAGATGAGGATAATACTTAATTTTGGCATTGTTGTACTCAAAGACTTTCTGTATAGTAACATCGTGTTTCAATATAAATGTTAAGACAGTCCACTTTGAAGTCACTTTGGACGGTTTTACAGAAAGGATGTCATCTTATTGATGACTATATGCTTAATGTTGTTGTCAATGGATGTACCATACAGAAATGTTTAAAGAAATGTCAACCAACCTCATACCCTAACCAACTCCTAAACGTCTCTATAAATATTGCAAAACAGTACCATCTTCAAAGTATGACATGAATGTGATACTCACTTTTTCAAAAGCATTTCTTGCAACATAAACTAGAAATCTCTAATGAAGTAGGGAAGGTGCATTTTATTCAGATAATGTCCACCTTTTCTTCTCATGATAAAGTATCCTAACAAGACTGTTTGTATTTTAGGGCAAATATACAGAACATCTGCCAAATGCAAAGTCATAATTTTGGCAACATTCAATATTTCAATTTAAAGATACAATATGCCATGTAATTTTCTTCACAGAATCTCAAAAATATTAATTACCATACTTGACTATTTTTTTTTTTTTTTTTTTTTTTTAACAGAAGAGGATTTCACAGTTGCTATGTGACAGTATCTGGTGCCAGAAGTGGGACACGACTGCCAGCCACCAGTAATTACCACAAAAATAGTCTCAAAGTGAAAGTGCTGCATTATCACAGCACGGAAAGGGGCCAAAAGCAGAATACATATAAAATTCTCCAACACTCTACTGATGATGACATGCACATCTAGGAGTCACCATATCTGGGTAATAGACAGTGAAGCAGCCAACAGATGACCTTACAGAGCGCCATCCTCAAAATGCAGCAGAACACTTCAACAAGAATGTAATGTGTGGCATTCTAGGCTACTGACCCTCCTACAACACTAGAGTGTTCCTGGTATACTGTTGCACCAGTAGTTATGTGCCTTTGCACCTGGCAGGGCTAATGCATGTATGTGCACACACGCAAGTCACATCTTAGTGAAGTCCTCACAAATGCACTGCACTCCTATGCCATACACCTATACACAGTACTGGAGATGTCTGAACTCACTGCACTACTGTGACTTGCTCATCTGCAAAGTCTGTTCCATCATAAGTACATTTTGCGATTCCACAACCTCCTGTTCAAGACTTAACACCCCAGCAATAATAGAAAACAATGGATGGTGTAAATGGCAGTCCAAAATTGTGGTTATATGGTTACATAAACAGACAGCATTTTCTTCTGCATTGGTAACTACCTATTCTTTTCTCCTCTTCTGCTCCAGTGTTATTTCACTTGGGTTAGACAGACAGAAAGACAGACAGGTAGACTGACAAATAAATGGAAAGACTGATCATTAATTCTGTTTGAAGGGGGGAGGACCCCTGCTCTAGCATGTTTCAAAAAAAGAAAGTGGGGAGGGGTTGACGAGTGTGCCATCCACCTTTACAAAAAGAAAAAAAAAAAGGCGGTCAAATGATACAGATCATGTCAATCATGTTGTGTTTAGCGACTTGGAAATTATACCACCAATCTCTGGCACTTGTTAAAACCTTGATGCGTTATCATTTAAACATGTATGGAGAAACACCAGGAGTGTCTAGCGTTCTCCATTGTCACAGAACTGTATTTGCCACCTATGTTATAGACTCATATGGCTTTACGGCCAAGGGGACCATCAAGAGGCACAGCCACATCACCAATGTAAGTGAAAGACTAATCTGCTATGCTAAGAAGTGACCTGTGATCACTTTGTGATGTGGACAGCTGTATGGCCACTTCCTCACAGATTTTTACAACATCGCTACACCAAGTAAGACTGCAGTATCTATCCACATTCTTAAACAAGATCTTACAAAGACTACATTTAAACTTTGGAGCAAAAATATTGACAATCATCAGATTTAAACATTCACTAAGTATAATGAATACAGATTCCTAACTTCGCCATTTTCAATGTTGTGACCCAAAATATATTATAAACAAATTATTCTCAAAGCACATTAAAAAGACAATATGGCAGCAGCTCTCAATTACTGCATTAAACATTCATGCCTTTATTTCCAGTTCTTCATAGCTACAAGCCATTTAACATATTTGCATTACTACTTCTTACAAATGTGAACAGGCATTTCACAATTACAAATGGTTATTTTACAGTCTAACAACACTTGTTCTTCACAAAAATGTGAATGAACTGGACTCTGTAGCCTGTATGAGGTAAGCATGGTCAGGGAGGAATGCAACCCAAGAAGCGCATGAAAGCTGTTAACTCGTATCATTACAATACACACTGACAATGAGATAAACAGAAAATGTACACCCATCGTTATACATACACACTGATGATGCTGTAATACATACAGAGGATGTATACCCATTGTTAAACATACACACTGGTGATGCTGTAATACACACAGAGGATGCACACCCATCATTAGACATACACACTGACAATGCGATAACACATACAGAACATGTACACCTCTCATTATACATACACACTGGCAATGCTGTAATACATACAGAGCATGTACACCCATTGTTATACATACACACTGGTGATGCTGTAATACATACACAGCATGTACACCCATTGTTATACATACACACTGGTGATGCTGTAATACATACAGAGGCTGTACACCCATCGTTAGACATACACACTGGCAATGCTGTAATACATACAGAGGATGTACACCGTTTATACATACACATTGGCAATACAATAACACATACAGAACATGTACACCCATCGTTACACATACATACTGGCAATGCTATAATACATACAGGGGATGTACACCCTTCGTTATACAGACACACTGATGATGCTGTAATACAGAGGATGTACACACCATCGTTATACATACACACTGGCGATGCTGTTATACATACTGAGGATGTACACCCATTGTTTTTACACACACACACACACATATATATATATATATATATATATACATATATACATATACATATATACATATATACATATATATATATATATATATACATATATACATATATATATATATATATATATATATATATATATACACACACACACACACACACACACACACACACACACACACACACACACACACACACACACACACACACACACTGGCAGTGCTGTAATACATACAGGGGGTGTACACCCATCGTTATACATACACACTGATGATGCTGTAATACATACAAAGGATGTACAGTCATCGTTATACATGCACACTGGTGATGCTGTAATACATACAGAGGATGTACACTGATCATTATACATACACACTGGCAATGCAGTAACACATATAGAAGATGTACAGTGAAGTATTTTTTGTCATACACACAGTTCAGAACTTCAAGTGAATGTCTGACATAAAACAGATTTCCATAAGTAAAAAAGTACAGTTGTGTACACTTACCATAAATGTAGATGTTCAAGTGTATTCACTGTTGCAGTCATTACATTTGGGTTATCTGCTTGCAGGTAGCCCTCAGTCAGCCTGATTAACAAAGTCTTGGGTCCTGCGTCGGTTGCGGTCTCTTCTTCCATGACGTCAGGTTGTCAGGGGTATAAAACATGCAGCCGACGTCATTACATCAGTTTTTCTTGCCCCAGATGTCAGGTGCCCCCTAATGGGAAGCAATTAAATCTATAAATATAGAAGGTTATACCTCAAACAAAAAAGCAAACCTACCAAAAAGCTTTTAAGCATTGAAAAGGACAGAAGAGGTATAACCAAACGAAGTCAGGGGGCTGGAGGGAAGGTAACCAGAAATGCAACAGTGAATACAGTCGAACATCTAGCCGACTGAGGGCTACCTGCAAGCAGATAACCCAAATGTAATGACTGCAACAGTGAATACACTCGAACATCTACATTTATGGTAAGTGCACCTGGAATCCTTAAGGTCTTCTTAGAAACTTCTAGTACATACCACTAAGCCAAACAACAAGGCTGGTGACTCCCTTTTTTCTAATATTGTTGGAAAAGCCTGGAATCTCCTCCCAAATGAACTCTTCACGCTTCCCTCACTATCCTGTTTCAAAAACAAATTGAAAGTGTTCCTTAAAACTCACTGGTTATGCCCCTGTTCAAAACCTGAGTAGTCTATATGTCTCTAAATTCTTTGCTCTTCCTACCCTGTCTACTCATTAACAGCAACTCCGTCCTATTTAATCTATTATACTATCTATCTATAGAATACCTTGTATTAGCATCCTATGTTATGCCTGTATTCTGCACTGTAAATTTTACTGTAATAACCTCTAATATCTACTGTTAATAGGATTTGTCTCATGTTTCCTAGTTGTTATTGTGTTAATTCCATTGTCCTATTTTTGAGCTTATCTCCCAGGGCCTCTACTGAAAATGGACATGTATCCAGTTAGACTAGCCCGGTCAACAAATGTAAAATAAAATAAATAAATAAAATTTACGGTAAGTGTACACAACTGTACTTTGTTCTTTGTGTTTCACTGTTGCAGGCATTACATTTCGGTAGATTCCTACCCTCTTTTTAGAATCAGAGAAATCCTGACTTTCCCAAAGCTAAGGATGGGAGAAGGAATTTATATAGCATTAGGACCCGCTATAAGGCCCTGCAAAACTGCAGTGGCAAAGCCAACTCTGGATTTTGAGAAAATTGGCAAATGGTAATGCTTGGTGAAAGTATGTACAGAACTCCAGGTAGCAGCTTCTGGGATGTCCCTGGTAGGTACGCCTCTGAAAAAGGCTGTAGCCCTGGTTGAGTGGGATCTGATCGCCTATGGGATATGTTTTCCATGGTGCTTATAGCAGAAGTGAATGCAATGGCCTATCCATATGGAGATGGTTCGCTTCGAAATAGCCTTCCCCTCTGTCCCTGCAGCAAATGCCACCAGCAGTTGTTCAGATTTCCTTTGAGGTTTAGACCTGTCCAAGTAGAATCTAAGTTGTCTGTGCACATCTAAGAAGTGCAGTATCCATTTCCCTTTGTTCTGTGGATTAGGAAATAAGGTAGGCAAATGAATGGACTGATTAAAGGCCACACTGGATACCACCTTTGGCATGAAAGAGGGATTGGTCCTGAGGGACACCCTGTACACATGAAAGATGATGAAAGGCTCCACTGCCATAAGGGCCTGTATTTCAGATACCCTTCTTGCTGAAGTTATGGCTAAAAGGGAAGCTGTTTTCCAAGAAATAAGTTTTAAATCTGCAGTAGCAGCTGGCTCGAAAGGAGGAAAGGTGAGTTTCTCCAATACAAAGTTAAGGTCCCAGGCTGGAGTTGGAGCTCTCCTTGGTGGTCTTAAATTTTTGGCCCCTCTGAGGAACTGCTTGAGCAGTGGAAGAGAGAAGATGGGTGGTTCTGTGTTATAATGAGCTGAAATGGCTGAGGCGTTAATTTTTATTCAGGAAAAAGACATGCCCTTGTGAAGCATCTCAGTTAAGTATTGTAAAATCAGAGGTAAATTGGGTACTGCTGTGCTCATCCCTTGAGATTGGTTCCAGGCACAGAATCTTTTCCATTTTTCAGCATAAGATTTACTAGTACTAGGCCTCCTTGCCTCTAAAATGACATCCATCACTGGTTTACTGAGGGATGGTAAAGGAGAGCTTAGGTAAATAGCCAGGCTGCTAGGTTCAGTGTTTGAAGCTGAGGGTGCAGAATGTGGTTCTCCTGCTGAGACAGCAGGGTAGGAGTCTGAGGCAGGTGCCATGGGGCCAACAGTGACACACTGCGCAGGAGGGGGTACCAGTGTTGGAGTGGTCATGCTGGTGCAATCAAAATCATCCTTGGTTTGTCTTGTTTTGATCTTTTGAAGGACAGAGCATCCACTTTCCAAGCTTGTCTGTGGGGAGTCCTTGCACAAAAAAGTTTTCCAATTGATAGTTCTGGTGGGAGGCAAACAGGTATATATCTGGGCTCCTCCATTTGCTTGTCAACATATTGAAAATCCTTGGTTCCAGTTTCCACTCATGTGGGTCCATGAGGGTTCTGCTTAGTCAATCTGCCAGTGTATTTAGTTTTCCTGGCAGGAATTGAGCTTGTAGATGTACTTAGTAGCTCAAGGCTGTGTTCCACAATGCCATGGCTAGTCTGCAGAGAGGGTAAGAATGTGTATCCCCCTGCTTATGTACCACATAACAGTGGTGTTGTCTGTCTTTACCATTAATTGTCCTGGAAGAATGTGGTCCTTGAAGGCTGTCAGAGCACTCTGTACAGCTAACGTTTCTTTATGATTGACGTGAAGGTGCATTTGAATTGGGTTCCAATTGCCCTGAATGCACTTCCCTGCCAGGTGCGCCAACCCATGCATAGTCTGATGCGTCTGCTAGGGTTTTAGGCAGCAGGGGGTAGTGTGAATGGTAGTCCCTTGTTTTGGTGGCAGGCCTCTGCCCACCAAAGAAACTCTAGGAATAGACAAGGAATGATGGGAATCATTGCTTCTAGATCATGAGAATGTTGACACCATAGGCTTTTTAGATACCATTGTAGTTTCCTCATTAGCAGTCTTGCATATGGAATTAGAAGAATGCAGGGTGCCATGAACCCCAAGGCTTGTAGTATTTGCCTTGCAGATAGCAGGGTTTTTGTGACCACTTGTTTGAAGTAGGTTGTCAAGTGAATTTGTTTCTCTGGCGTAAGGAAAGCCATCTGTGAAGTTGTATTCAAGCTTGCTCCCAGGAATATAATTTGTTGACAGGGTACCAGGTGTGATTTCTTTTCGTTTATGGTGTACCCCAGACAAGTTAGCACCCTCTGTACAAAAGCCAGATGATTCAAAAGTATGTCCTGGTTTTCTGCCTGAATTAGACAATCGTCCAGGTATTGGTATATTTGAATATTTCATTGCCTGCAAAATGCAATGAGTGGAGCTAGGCATTTTGTAAATACCCTGGGCGCAGTAGATAAGTCAAAGGACAGTGCAGAGAACCGATAGTGCATGTAGCCTGCTCTGAAGCGTAGGTATCTTCTGCAAGATTCCCTGATTGGGATGTGCAGGTATGTTTCCTTTAAATTTAGTTTTGTCAACCAGGCATCATTACTTAGCATAGGAAGCAACTAGTGAAGAGTCAGCATCTTGAATTTTGGAATCACCAAAAAGGTGTTTAGAGTAGGCAGGTCCAGGATAGGACGCCATGAATTGTCTTTTCTGGGTACCAGGAAAAATCTTGAGTAGAAACCTTGTCCCTTTTTCTCTTCTGGTACCAATTGAATAGCCCCTATGCTTGAGAGAGAGAAAGAGTACTTACTTTTGGGCCTCTGCCCACTGCTTTGGAGGTAGCTCCAGCCAACTGCTTGGAGTTGGTGACGTGTGGAAGTGAAATCTGTATCCTCGGGACACTATATTTAAAACCCATTTGTCCTAGGTAATGAGTCCCCAGTTCTTTGCATGAAGTGCAATCTTTCCCCCCAAAGGGGCAATCAGTTGAGAAGTGCTTAGAAGTTTTAAAAATAAGTCATTGAGACAGTTTACCATAGGGGGAGTTTTATTACTCCCAAATTTGGAAGTGGAGGCCCCCCACTGCTTAGTCCTGTGCGTCCCCTGGGACTGAAGCCTGGGTGCTCTGCTGGATCTGGGTTTGGACTGAGAAGGTCTGGAAAAGTCAGGAAAGGACCAATTCTTAGAAGGCCAATGCCTACTAAATCTTGGAGATTGTACTTTTAAAAAGTCTTTAACAGTTTGTATAGATTTAGCTTTTTCCTCCATCTTTTTAAGAACTTCTTCTGCCTTGTTGCCAAACAGGTGGCCCTGATTTAAGGAAGCATCCAGTAATTTCGTTTTAACATGATCTGGCAAGGATTGCTCCTTAAACCAAGCATGCCTTCTAAGTACAGACCCAGTTACCGCAGCCCTGCGAGATGTCTCTAGTGAATCAAAACCACATTGCAATGTATGTTTACCAACTTATTCAGCAGAATGCATAAAATCCTGTAAATCCTTATTTTCAGCACAATCAGGAATCAACATCATTTTCTGTTTAAGCAATCCAATAATATGCAGCTGATACTTTAAACATATGAAACTGGCAATTCAAGGCCCTAATGACCAAAGTTGCAGAAGTGTATACCTTCTTACCCCATCTATCCAACGCCCTGGAGTCTCTATCAGAGGGGGTAGGATTTTTGGCAGTAGTAGCATTAATGCCCTTGGGTCCCTATGAAATGGTTTCAGGATCCGCAGTAGGATTTTTGAAAAGGAACTTGTGAGAGTCAGGAACCCTGTAATATCTATCAGGTTTTCTGGAAGCAGGAGGTAAAGAGTAAGGAGCCAAGCTAGATTCCAACAAGGCATCATCAACAATGTCCAGTACAGGAGGTATAGCTAAAGGCCTGTGCTGGGGCAGGAGTAAGAAATTCCTAAGCCTCTTTTTAGAATCAGAGAAATCCTGACTTTCCCAAAGAAAAAGCTCCCTGATAGTATGCAAGTTTTCACCAAAAGATAAATCCTCTGGGGGGAAGCAGAGGGAATAGAGTCCTCAGCATCAAAATCCTCATAGGTAGATAAGGGTAAATCCTGGTCATCAGAGGAAACAGACATTTCAAAATCCTGTTCAGAAGTATCATAAGCAAACTCAGTCCTAGGTCTCGTAGAGGGGGAAGGTTGGCTTCCCCTGAGTAAAGTAATAAGGTCTTCAGTCATTCTTATCATTTGTCCTTTAGGCATAGAGGCCTGACCATGCGGTCTGGGTGTCAGTTTTCTAGGCATGGTTCAAGTTTTAGGCCTTGAAGAAGATGGCGCCAGTTTAATATGAAAGTCAGTAGGCCTGAATACACCCTCAGAAGCCGGTGCCTGCACAGCGGCTCCGGACCCATCCAAGGTAGAGACATCCACAGGTTCCACAGCTGAAGCATCTCGCGGCATTCCGGACTCTGAATGGGTCTCAGTAGAGGCCTGCGAATCTGAAGTAACGGGTATCAGGGACTGTGAAAGCGCCTCACTGAGTACCGGCAAACTGTGCGGCCTGTCTCTGTCTTTATCTTTGCTTTTTTGGAATGTCGGTAGTCGGATGGCTTACCGAAGATGTATCAGGATAATTGAACTGAGCACCAAAAAATTTATAAGCGCAAATATACTGACGACGGATCGTTCGTGGTTTAAATAAGGCACAAAACCGACAACAAGGTATGTCGTGGTCAGGGCCTAGGCAAGGAATACAGTATGAATGAAAATCTTTATGAGGTATTTGCTTTCCACAAGAAACGCAATTATTTACTTTCACTGACATCGGTTTAGAGCAAGAAAAAGTTTCCCCAACGTGGTACTTAGCTTTTAGTTGAAGACTTCGGTTCTGAAACTCAAACGAAAATTTCAGGAGACGGCCGACCGGCACTTGCGAACTGCTTCTGCTTCGGACACCGCACGTCAAGAAAGACTGATGTAATGACGTTGGCTGCATGTTTTATAACCCTGATGACCTGATGTCACAGAAGAAAAGACAGCAACCGACGCAGGACCCAAGACTTTGTTAATCAGGCCGACTGAGGGCTACCTGCAGATAACCCAAATGTAATGACTGCAACAGTGAAACACGAAGAACATCAGCATCTCAGTCAGAGTCTGGGAACAGGAGACAAATGTAAAGTAAAGCTGAATTTCACATCTAATAACTAGGCAGTGTCACACACTGACCCCTACCTCTTCAGCTGTCAAAATCAGATATGCATATCTTCCTGCTCCAATCATTATTAACACCTTTCAGCACCAGGTCTAGGTGTCTCAAATTGATTTAACACATTAGTAACACTTTTATAGGGGTTATGGCTGCCATGTATGCTGCATTAATGAAACCTAGCCAAATTAAATTAAATTTCCAGCACCCTGCAGTTATCTGTTTAACAGATTTCATACCACCTTGATGTCTCTTTGTTAAAAAAACTCAGATGTGAAGACCTAAGCATCAGACACTGCAGTATTAATTTTTGCATCATCCATCTGTGTGATGCTCCTAAATAAGCTTTTCAATAAAAAAAAAGATTAATACAGAAAGATAAAAGGAGAAAAGCCAAAAGAAGAAGTGAAGCTTAACAGATAAGAAGCCTGCCTTGCTGCGAAGTTTATAGTGTAGCAAAGCCTTCTTTTCATTCATCCTGGAGCTTGGTATGTGAAAGATGAGACCCAGTGGGGACACTGCAGAAAAAAAGTGAACAAAAGGGTACCTCTTTACTATAATTCTCATGCCCAGACTGTAATGTCAGCCAATTTAGAAAGCAAAGGATACAAGCAAGCAGAATACAAATAAAATGTAAGGGGTACATACTTAAAATAATGTAGATTATTGCTTTATGAAAGCGGTGAAGGAAACACTCCTCTCAACTGTCCTTGATTTTTAGCAATGTCCCTGCTTTTGACACAAATTTTAGCTCTGTCCCTCTTAATCCTTTCTAAAATATTGACTTTCTGAGACAAGGTGGTAAACTACACTTAAACAATGACTTTTACTTCAGAAAATGTTTACTAATTCACATTCTCCTATTCTGTCAATTTCACAAGTTAATAGTACCGATCTTTAAATATATGAAAAGTATCCCTGATTGCCTGTGATTTTTTTATGGATTTATTTGTGGATTTGTCCCCGATATATTGAGAGCTGCAGAAGGAAGGGACAATAGGTATAAAGTACAGGGGTAGGCAAGGTAATTACCATAACAGCAGACCTAAAAGACAGGTTACTATAGCACTAAACCATAGCAGCTTAAGGTGAAAAAAATGGGCCAATTAAATGGTCAGGTAAGAAGAGCTGATTCTCAGCAGGAAATGGTAGCAAAAGACAGAAAAACATATATATTTTAGTAATGGAGAGCCTGCCACCCGTAAAGGTTACAGGAAGCTGCAGATTCTGCTTAAATGTAAAGGCTTCCATGTTAGTAAAGCAAAGCACAAAATTACTTGTGCCGAGCTATATACTGTTCTACTACACAGAGTCATCATATTCACTTCTGCCATAGCGACTGACCAAGGAAAAATGCAACCTAGTAGTCACACTATCACCAAGTTCATCAATGGACAATCTGTGAGTTGCTGGAGTAAACTGTTGGTGACTTAAGTGTAGTAGCTCAAGATGCACTTGCACTTAGGTTTCCCCAAAAACTGCTTTTCTTTAAGTCATGCAGATATCTAGCTGGAAAGCTGTTCAGAGTTGGAATACCCTTCAGGAATGAACCTGCTAGCTGTCCAAAACCCAAAACAAACTCCTTACACTGTCCCTAGGACTAAATTGTCTGCTGAGTTGTCCAGACACTACCATACATACACTAGTCTTGGAGTATGAAAGGAAACTTGAACCGGAATGGCTACAGAGAAGTTATCACAGGTGCATGTTCAAGAAGGGATCTGTACACTACACTAACTTCCTTCCTCAAAACATAATTTCCAAAACTTCTTCCCACTTTTACTCTGATCCCTCATCCTGTCTGATGCACTGGTGTCACTATGCCAGGAGTTAACATGCCTGTTAAGCATTAAACATTTCATTGGAAGTACTGCTTTTACACACTTTGCTTCTGCATTTTGTTTCCACAAGCTTGTCTGGGGTTCTTTCACAATATGTACAAGCATACTTGTTGTCTACATATTTTTCCTTCAGAGCCATTTTGTTTCACTGCTGTTTGCCTTGTTCTTCCAGTTCTGTAGCAGTTTTGACCACAGAATTTTAGCTGAATTCTCAGTCTGTCTACAGATATTTTGCATTTTGGGACTCTTCAGTAAAACAGATATTTGTGTCCTAGTGGTGAATACTCTACTAAAAATGGTGAAGGCTTTGTAAGGCTGTATTACAGCAGCACAGCACTGAGAAGGCAGGCCTTAGTAGAAGCCAGCACTTTAGACTGATCTTGTAGTCTACGAGTTTGGTTCCCCTTGCCTCCAGCAGTATAACATTTACTGCTGGAGACAGAACCAGCTGTACAACATGCAAGTTACTTAATACGGCCAAACCTTCTACAGAACCCCTGAAAACAGGAACCTCAGGATGGAGGGTCTTGTTTGGTCCTCTTTACGTAGGTGTGGAGGATATATTTAAGCTCATTCTTTTTTTTTTTTTTTACTTGTATTACCCCCCCCCCAAAAAATAAATAAATAAAATAATAACAGAAAAAAATAAAATCCACACCCACTTATACACAACTATTTTCCCTGGAACCACAACTAGTGGAGAGAGAGAACTAGCATTTCTTCCCCTCAGTGCAAGCCTTGCATACAATCTGAGTGGACCAAAAAGAAGCCGGAGATATGCCAATATTCCTCATGTATTTACTGTACCTGAACATTCCAACCACACTATCCTGAATAATCAGACCACTAAAACTGAGACTTTTTTCCAAATACTGCTTCATCACATTTCCCTTTCTTGCATTTATGGCCTCGTTTACAAATATAAATTACTTTACAGAGCTTTGAGCTTCATCATTCCTTAATGTGTTCAGTACTGCTGTTTAAATATTACTCCGTATTACAGCTAGTTTTAAGTCTTCTTTTTTCATTTAATAAGGGAGCTCTTCTGCAATTTATACAAGTCTGAGATCAGGTCAAAATGACATCCTCAACTTCCTGACAGCAGCTTAAGATGAACTTTAAACAAACTGTAATGCCCCAGAGATTTGAGCTGTGGTTCACTTTTAAATAATTAAATTCATTTCAGTATGAAGTGCAACCTATTATGTGAATTATTGGGCATAATGCTGAAAAGCTTGAACCGAAACTCCCTTGTGGGAGGAACTTGCCATGCAAACTTTAATTATTTATTCCTCCACATCCCAATACACTACAGGATGCCTGAAAATGGGACAGACAACTTTTTCAATAAACCATAAAGGAACATGTTTTTCCATTCCCTCTGAAAACAGCTAACTGAACAATGCTGCTGCCACACCCCAGGAGTACATATTCTCCTTGCTACATGTGTTTAGAGTTAAAACTTATTTTCAGAGCCCAGGCAGAGACACACCATCTACACTACAACAAGAGTTATAGTACTGTCACCTGTGCGCACACCTCTCTGATGTCCCTGAGTTTGCCTCGTGATTGCCCTGTGTCTCATAATTTTTCTTAATTTTTGGTAAATCACTATCAGTCAATTATGCCAGATATCACAATCCCACATTTCTTATTATTCAGCAAATGCTTGTAAATGCAAACTATGTAGCTCTATTAACTTTTTCAATGAATTAGTGTAATATTTAAAAACAGTCACTGATTCTGGGCATTAGTCCTCCACCCAGTATTTATTTATCTTTGTTTACCAGGAAAGCCTGACTGGGTAAATCAAATTTTCAGCGGAGGCCCAGGAACAAAAGCTCTATTTGTTTACAATACATTATACTTAATTCCAGTTACACACAGAGTAGCTGCATTTCTATTTACACTTACAGCAGCTACATTTATACATTCTAAGATTTTATAGAAAGAGAAAACCCACGTGCAACTTAGTGGATTATACAGGCAGCAGATGTGCATAAAAATTGTTTTGTCATTTCAGTGACAGGTTGAGAATATTTTATTTAAGGAGAGTATTTGGAGAGTATCATATGGTGAGCACAAAGTCTTAACCTGGTAATGAAAACGTGCAGAACCAGGATTGGTTAAGATATTGTTTAAGCAGTGATTTAAAACTACTGAGTTCGTTGGAGAGTTTTATTTGTCTGGGGATACTATTCCAGCATTTAGCAATGTTTTGGGAGTAGCGAGAGTCTCCTGTAATATTATTTGACTTATTTGTGAGTTGTAAGCCTTTGTTACTAGAACAATGGTTCCTTGCTGGACAGTAGGGCAGTAATATGTTTTTTTTAGTGCAGGGCACTTTTCTGGATGATGAATGAGTTTATGTGCTGTAGTTACTTGTGAATATGTTTGGTAGTTGTGCAGTTCAAGCCAGTTTAACTGCCTTACACTATGACAATGGTGGGTCCTACAAGTGACATTCGTTGCAAACTTAGCTATTCCATTGTAGTAGCAGGTGAGTTTCTTTGAGTATTAACTTTGTTAGGATAGGAGCGGTGTACAAGAAGTAAGAAGGTGGTGGCTAGAGTTTTTCTTTCAGCATCTTTAAGGAATGCATTGATCCTACAAAGGAAGCCTAGTTTCTGATGTGTAGACCTAATGGTGTGCATTCTTTTTTGGTTTTGCCCAGAAATTTTGATCAAAGAAGTTGAGAGCTATGCCTGTAAACTGAAATGCCATCTCACACAGTCAACCAGTCAGCTTCAGTTTTACTACCTTACACAAGCTCCTTTAAAGAAACTTCCCTTACTCAGACCAGTTAAGTACCATTCATTTATTTATATTTGTTTACCAGGGTAGAGCACTGATCTCAATGGACCATTTGCAGGCACTGCCCGGGTACTAAAGGGCGCCAGCTATGCAATATTATCAAACTAGGCATAATGAGAACAGCTACATCAGAAACGGGAAAGAGTTCACATATGTTTACAGAATCAGTCAAGCAAAGTCCTAGAGACAGCAGCTTTGCTCTCATTCCACTACGTCTGCATTTAGTTGCCTTCTCTATCCTTTTTATTTTATTTTTGTTAAACAGTACAACTGCTGACGTCACAGCTCTGACCCACCACCTTATCCCCTTATAACTCCTGCAATGGTAGACGCCATTTGCATCATACCCCAGGTCATCTGGTTCCAACTAGCCACTTGAGATGCTGAAGGAACTGATGTTGGGTGTGGCAATGAGCAGCAGAAACCAGGTTTCAACTCCCAGCAGGAAGGTCGTCTGAATCCCTACAATGCCACCACTTGTTAGTGCAAGACAAGGAGGTGCACTAGGTGCACCACATGGAGCACAGTGCATATTATGCATTTAGTGTATGCTGACAGTATGTCTGATTACTGAAGCTGCACTTGTACCTTCATCTAGGTTTACAATACACCTCACTACTGAAGTTTTACTTGATGCATCTTCATCTAGGTTTACACTGCACCTTACTACTAAAGTTGTACCCATCGTACCTTCATCTAACTTTACAGTACACCTTAGTACTGAGGCTGTATTCATTGTACCTTCATCAAGGTTTACAGTACACCTTACTACCGGGGCTGTACTCGTACCTTCCTCGAGGTTTACGGTACACCTTACTACAGAAGCTGTACTTGTTGTACCTTCCCCTACTCTAGGTTTATGGTATGCCTTACTACTGAAGCTGTACTTGTACCTTCCTCTAGGTTTACAGCACACCTTACTACTGGGGCTGTACTTGTTGTACCCTCCTCCAGGTTTATGGTATGCCTTACTATAGAAGCTGTACTTGTTGCACCTTTCCCTAGGTTTACGGTATGCCTTACTACTGAAACTGTACTTGTTGTACCTTCCCCCAGGTTTACAGTACACCTTACTACTGCGGCTGTACTTGTTGTACCCTCCTCTAGGTTTGCAGTACACCTTACCTACCAGGGCTGTACTTGTACCTTCCCCTAGGTTTACGGTATGCCTTACTATAAAAGCTGCACTTGTTGCATCTTCCCCTAGGTTTACGGTATGCCTTACTATTGAAGCTGTACTTGTTGTACCTTCCTCTAGGTTTACAGTACACCTTACTACAGAAGCTGTCTTGTTGTACCTTCCTCTACTCTAGGTTTATGGTACACCTTACTACTGAATATGTACTTGTTGCATCTTTCGCTAGGTGTATAGTACACCCTACTACTGAAGCTGTACTTGATGCACCTTTCGCTAGGTTTACAGTACGCCTTATTATTGAAGATGTACTTGTACTTTTCCCTAGGTTCATGGTAAGCCTTACTACTGAAGCTGTACTTGTACCTTCCTCTAGGTTTATGGTAAGCCTTACTACTGGGTGTTGTACTTCTTGTACCTTTCCCTAGGTTTAAAGTACACCTTACTACTGAAGCTCTACTTGCTATATCTTCATCAAGGTTTACAGTACAACGCACTACTGGGGCTGTACTTGTACCTTCATCAACTCTAGGTTTACGGTACACCTTACTACTGAAGCTGTACTTGCTGTATCTTTCTCTATGTTTACGGTACACCTTACTACTGAAGCTGTACTTGCTGTATCTTCCTCTATGTTTACGGTACACCTTATTACTGAAGCTGTACTTGCTGTATCTTCCTCTAGGTTTACGGTACACCTTATTACTGAAGCTGTACTTGCTGTATCTTCCTCTAGGTTTACAGTACGCCTTACTACTGAAGCTGTACTTGCTGCATCTTCCTCTAGGTTTACAGTACACCTTACTACTGGGGCTGTACTTGTACCTTCATCAACTCTAGGTTTACGGTACACCTTACTACTGAAGCTGTACTTGCTGTATCTTCCTCTATGTTTACGGTACACCTTACTACTGAAGCTGTACTTGCTGTATCTTCCTCTTGGTTTACGGTACACTTTATTACTGAAGCTGTACTTGTACCTTCATCAACTCTATGTTTACGGTACACCTTACTACTGAAGCTGTACTTGCTGTATCTTCCTCTATGTTTACGGTACACCTTATTACTGAAGCTGTACTTGCTGTATCTTCCTCTAGGTTTACGGTACACCTTACTACTGAAGCTGTACTTGCTGTATCTT
Organism: Protopterus annectens; assembly: GCF_019279795.1. NCBI lineage: Eukaryota > Metazoa > Chordata > Ceratodontiformes > Protopteridae > Protopterus > Protopterus annectens. Next base: position 27,480,107 of record NC_056743.1, read on the forward strand.
CCTCTATGTTTACGGTACACCTTATTACTGAAGCTGTACTTGCTGTATCTTCCTCTAGGTTTACGGTACACCTTACTACTGAAGCTGTACTTGCTGTATCTTCCTCTAGGTTTATGGTACACCTTACTACTGGGGCTGTACTTGTACCTTCATCAACTCTAGGTTTACGGTACACATTACTACTGAAGCTGTACTTGATGTATCTTCCTCTAGGTTTACGGTACACCTTATAACTGAAGCTGTACTTCCTGTATCTTCCTCTAGGTTTACGGTACACCTTATTACTGAAGCTGTACTTGATGCATCTTCCTCTAGGTTTACGGTACACCTTACTACTGAAGCTGTACTTGATGCATCTTCCTCTAGGTTTACGGTACACCTTACTACTGGGGCTGTACTTGTACCTTCATCAACTCTAGGTTTACGGTACACCTTACTACTGAAGCTGTACTTGCTGTATCTTCCTCTAGGTTTACGGTACACCTTATTACTGAAGCTGTACTTGATGCATCTTCCTCTAGGTTTACGGTACACCTTATTACTGAAGCTGTATTTGATGCATCTTCCTCTAGGTTTACAGCACGCCTTACTACTAGGTTTATACTTGTTGTACCTTCCTCTAGGTTTATGGTACACCTTACTAGTTACAGTACGTCTTATTACTGAATATGTATTTGTACCTTCCTCTAGGTTTACAGTACGTCTTACTACTGAAGCTGTAATTGATCCATCTTCCTCTAGGTTTATGGTACGCCTTACTTCTGGGTTTGTACTTTAAGCATCTTCCTCTAGGTTTATTGTACTCCTTACTACTACATTTGTACTTGATACGTCTTCTTCTAGGTTTAAGGTACACCTTACTACTGGGTTTGTACTTGACGCACCTTCCTCTAGGTTTACAGTATACCATACTACTGGGTAACGGGTTTGTACTTGTACCTTCCTCTAGGTTTACGATACACCTTACTACTGAAAATGCACTTTATGTACCTTCCTCTAGGTGTAAACTACACCTTACTACTGAAGTTGTACTTGATGTACATTCATCTAGTTTTACAGTACCCTTTACTACTGAAACTATACTTGATGTACCTTGATCTAGATTTAGAGTACACCTTAGTACTGAAGCTGTACTTGTACCTTTATCTACATTTACAGTACACCTTACTACCAGAGTTGTACTTGTTGTACCTTACTCTAAGTTGACAGTATACGTTACTATCGGGGCTGTATTTGTTGTGCCTTCTTCTAGGTTTAAAGTGCACCTTACTACCAGGGCTATATTTGTTAGATCTCCCTCTAGATTTACAGTACACCTTACTACTGGTTTTGCACTTGCTGTACCTTCCTCTAGGTTTACAGTACACCTTAATACTGGGGTTGTAATAATACCTTCATCTAGGTTTACAGTACACCTTAATACTGGGGTTGTACTAATACCTTCATCTAGGTTTACAGTACACCTTAATACTGGGGTTGTAATAATACCTTCATCTAGGTTTACAGTACACCTTAATACTGGGGTTGTACTAATACCTTCATCTAGGTTTACAGTACACCTTAATACTGGGGTTGTACTAATACCTTCATCTAGGTTTACAGTACACCTTAATACTGGGGTTGTACTAATACCTTCATATAGGTTTACAGTACACCTTACGTCTGGGGTTGTACTAGTACCTTCATCTAGGTTTACAGTACACCTTAATACTGGTGTTGTACTAATACCTTCATCTAGGTTTACAGTACACCTTACTACTGGGTTTGTACTAATACCTTCATCTAGGTTTACAGTACACCTTAATACTGGGGTTGTACTAATACCTTCATCTAGGTTTACAGTACACCTTAATACTGGGGTTGTAATAATACCTTCATCTAGGTTTACAGTACACCTTAATACTGGGGTTGTACTAATACCTTCATCTAGGTTTACAGTACACCTTAATACTGGGGTTGTACTAATACCTTCATATAGGTTTACAGTACACCTTACGTCTGGGGTTGTACTAGTACCTTCATCTAGGTTTACAGTACACCTTAATACTGGTGTTGTACTAATACCTTCATCTAGGTTTACAGTACACCTTACTACTGGGTTTGTACTAATACCTTCATCTAGGTTTACAGTACACCTTAATACTGGGGTTGTACTAATACCTTCATCTAGGTTTACAGTACACCTTACTACTGGGTTTGTACTAGTACCTTCATCTAGGTTTACAGTACACCTTACATCTGGGGTTGTACTAGTACCTTCATCTAGGTTTACAGTACGCCTTACTACTGGGTTTGTACTAGTACCTTCATCTAGGTTTACAGTACACCTTACGTCTGGGGTTGTACTAGTACCTTCATCTAGGTTTACAGTACACCTTAATACTGGGGTTGTACTAATACCTTCATCTAGGTTTACAGTACACCTTACTTCTGGGTTTGTACTAATACCTTCATCTAGGTTTACAGTACGCCTTACTACTGGGTTTGTACTAGTACCTTCATCTAGGTTTACAGTACACCTTAATACTGGGGTTGTACTAATACCTTCATCTAGGTTTACAGTACACCTTACATCTGGGGTTGTACTAGTACCTTCATCTAGGTTTACAGTACACCTTAATACTGGGGTTGTACTAGTACCTTCATCTAGGTTTACAGTACACCTTACTTCTGGGGTTGTACTAGTACCTTCATCTAGGTTTACAGTACACCTTAATACTGGGGTTGTACTAATACCTTCATCTAGGTTTACAGTACACCTTACTACTGGAGTTGTACTAGTACCTTCATCTAGGTTTACAGTACACCTTAATACTGGGGTTGTACTAGTACCTTCATCTAGGTTTACAGTACACCTTAATACTGGGGTTGTACTAATACCTTCATCTAGGTTTACAGTACACCTTACTACTGGGTTTGTACTAATACCTTCATCTAGGTTTACAGTACACCTTAATACTGGGGTTGTACTAATACCTTCATCTAGGTTTACAGTACACCTTAATACTGGGGTTGTACTAATACCTTCATCTAGGTTTACAGTACACCTTAATACTGGGGTTGTACTAATACCTTCATCTAGGTTTACAGTACACCTTAATACTGGGGTTGTACTAATACCTTCATCTAGGTTTACAGTACACCTTAATACTGGGGTTGTACTAATACCTTCATCTAGGTTTACAGTACACCTTACTACTGGGTTTGTACTAATACCTTCATCTAGGTTTACAGTACACCTTACTACTGGAGTTGTACTAGTACCTTCATCTAGGTTTACAGTACACCTTAATACTGGGGATGTACTAATACCTTCATCTAGGTTTACAGTACACCTTAATACTGGGTTTGTACTAATACCTTCATCTAGGTTTACAGTACACCTTACGTCTGGGGTTGTACTAGTACCTTCATCTAGGTTTACAGTGCACCTTACTTCTGGGGTTGTACTAGTACCTTCATCTAGGTTTACAGTACACCTTACGTCTGGGGTTGTACTAGTACCTTCATCTAGGTTTACAGTACACCTTACTTCTGAGGTTGTACTAATACCTTCATATAGGTTTACAGTACACCTTAATACTGGGGTTGTACTAATACCTTCATCTAGGTTTACAGTACACCTTACTACTGGAGTTGTACTAGTACCTTCATCTAGGTTTACAGTACACCTTACGTCTGGGGTTGTACTAGTACCTTCATCTAGGTTTACAGTACACCTTACGTCTGGGGTTGTACTAGTACCTTCATCTAGGTTTACAGTACACCTTAATACTGGGGTTGTACTAATACCTTCATCTAGGTTTACAGTACACCTTAATACTGGGGTTGTACTAATACCGTCATCTAGGTTTACAGTACACCTTACTACTGGAGTTGTACTATTACCTTCATCTAGGTTTACAGTACACCTTACGTCTGGGGTTGTACTAGTACCTTCATCTAGGTTTACAGTACACCTTACTACTGGAGTTGTACTATTACCTTCATCTAGGTTTACAGTACACCTTACTACTGGAGTTGTACTAGTACCTTCATCTAGGTTTACAGTACACCTTACTACTGGAGTTGTACTATTACCTTCATCTAGGTTTACAGTACACCTTACGTCTGGGGTTGTACTAGTACCTTCATCTAGGTTTACAGTACACCTTACTTCTGAGGTTGTACTATTACCTTCATCTAGGTTTACAGTACACCTTAATACTGGGGTTGTACTAATACCTTCATCTAGGTTTACAGTACACCTTACTACTGGGTTTGTACTAATACCTTCATCTAGGTTTACAGTACACCTTACTACTGGAGTTGTACTAGTACCTTCATCTAGGTTTACAGTACACCTTACTTCTGGGGTTGTACTAGTACCTTCATCTAGGTTTACAGTACACCTTACGTCTGGGGTTGTACTAGTACCTTCATCTAGGTTTACAGTACACCTTAATACTGGGGTTGTACTAATACCTTCATCTAGGTTTACAGTACACCTTAATACTGGGGTTGTACTAATACCGTCATCTAGGTTTACAGTACACCTTACTACTGGAGTTGTACTATTACCTTCATCTAGGTTTACAGTACACCTTAATACTGGGGTTGTACTAGTACCTTCATCTAGGTTTACAGTACACCTTACGTCTGGGGTTGTACTAGTACCTTCATCTAGGTTTACAGTACGCCTTACTACTGGGTTTGTACTAGTACCTTCATCTAGGTTTACAGTACACCTTACGTCTGGGGTTGTACTAGTACCTTCATCTAGGTTTACAGTACACCTTAATACTGGGGTTGTACTAATACCTTCATCTAGGTTTACAGTACACCTTAATACTGGGGTTGTACTAATACCTTCATCTAGGTTTACAGTACACCTTACTACTGGAGTTGTACTATTACCTTCATCTAGGTTTACAGTACACCTTACGTCTGGGGTTGTACTAGTACCTTCATCTAGGTTTACAGTACACCTTACTTCTGGGGTTGTACTAGTACCTTCATCTAGGTTTACAGTACACCTTAGTGATGAAGTTCTTGATGCATTTTCATCTAGGTTTACAGTACACTTTACTAATGAAGTTCTACTTGTTGGACCTTCATCTAGGTTTACAGCACACCTTACAACCGGACTACTGTTGTTGTATTTGTCATGGTACCTTCATTTATAATGAGGATAATCCTGGCAGCTAGTAAAGTTGTACTAGTTACTCTACATTTACTGGTTATTGAGAACACATCTGATGACCAAAGCTGTATTTGTAATTGTATCTACATCTGTACTGACAGTAAGCTACATTACTGGCGTTGTACACATTATACATTTATTGTATATTGATACATGATGCTATGACGAAAATTTTCTTTCACTGTAAAATGACACGTCCAACTACTGAAACAGTACTACTCCCAGTATGTTGTGTACTGACAGATTTGACTACTGAAACAATATTTGACACACTGTATCTTATTTTCTTATTTTCCATCAATATAGCCTAATCTAGTCTATCTGATATACATGACAAGCAACTAACTACATAAAATCTCACACGATTTGTTCTAAGATTGTTATAATGCAATGACTGCACCTTAGAGCCATGGTTGTGGCTGAAATGTGTACTTGGACCACTTTACCCAACCAATTACAAATATAACTAAAATAAAAAAAAAATGCTCACCAGTAAACAAAGCAATCCCGATAGCGCTTCTAAAAGTATAGTCATGCTTAAAAACTATATAACATGAAATATGCCTTTCAAAATCGAATATAAATGACTTCTACAAAGTTTCTGTCCCAACAAAAATAACAGGCCTATACACCCCTCAAAAAAAATTCCAAAATATTAAGACATCTTTCAGTATTATACATATATACAAATGAATTATTAGCCAGTAAGTGGACTGGCCAAGGAAAGACACTTCAGCCACAGCTCAGGCTTGTCCAAACATACTGTGGTGCATTAGAGTCTGGTGACTCAGCAGTCAGAATAAGAATACGTTTTAATATAGCCCATCAGACTTTCTCAACATAACACACAGTTTAAGAAACAAAATGTTAGTAATTATAAAAGGTAGTTTCAAAATTATCCAATATTTTAAGTTTATCTACAACTATATAATGTACAACATCCATCTGGGACAATATCTGTAAGGGGTACATCCTGCTAAACTGAACTAATGACAGGCAATACAAGCATGTCCAACTCATCCTGACATCTATTATTTTGTTAAAAAGGGATACCTACATTCATATGCAGGTTCAAGGTACTCTGGACAGTTGAGAGGTATGAATGTAATTCCTGTTCACAGATGCATGTGCAATTACAAAACAGACTAGAATGCATTAAAAGTTTTAAGCAACAATTAATAATTTACAGGCAGAGGAAGCACAAATGAATATATAACACAATATGCAAACTGCCACACATGAATAAAGAGGCTGCGTGTGTGTTGCGGCAAAAGGCAATGTGATGAGTGCGAGTGAGACTGTAGCAACACTAGGAGCACATAAATATATGTATCATGAGTCAGAATTAAAAACAGGATACCAAACAGTGACGGCATAAAATGTTCACTAAATTGTGTCTCCTCTGAAACATTGCACGTTTTGATGAAATGTAAACACTACACATTCTTCAAGTTCCAGCTACAGCACTGAAAGGCTCAATTCACATTTAAGCATATTAATTGAATGATAAACATTCTGTAATACATACTACAACCCAGCCACAGTTTTCAGGCAAAAAGGCTGCTGTTAGCATCTCTCAAGCAACAAGGTTCATTACTAGCTCAGTTACTAATAGCGCAGGGAATACATGGGTAAAAAGTATTAAGTACAGCCATGACTTACTGCAACCTCCTTCGTCACTGTGGTCTCCACAGTCATTATCCCCATCACACTGCCACTGAGCAGGAATACACGTACATTCGCCAAATGCACTTACGGCACATGTAAAATGGTTCCGTCCACACGAGCACTCCGTACTGCCACCAGCCACAACTGCTGCAGAAAGAAAAGAATGTCAAGACAAGAAATAACACTGAAGTGAAATATCCAATCTACAATAAAAAGGAAAAAGCTGCAACAGTAACTGAATGTTACCTCAGAGCCTCCCTGCTCACTGGACTAAATCCTAAGATGGAATCTCCACACTCAGAATGCACATTCCTGACTGTGAATGATAAGTAACTGTTTCTTTGATAATGAAAGCCCACCAGAAAGACAATAATATAAATTGAAACAAACAAACTTTGTTCTAATTTTATTAGTTTAATAAAATAATTTTGGAATCAGCACCTCTGTAGCATACAAGGATAAAGCCCTGACTACAACTTAGATTACCCAAGTTCAAAGAGTGGCCAGGGGCTGAAAAAGCCAGGCAGGAGAAGACAGGCCCAAGGGTCTGAGTCTGGCTCATCTATCCTAGTAGGACAGGTGGTTTTGCTCAGTCACTATCATGCAATTAGAGGTTAGCACAGCACTGAAAAACTGCCGGGACTAGGGATGTGGACTTGGCTACCCCAAGCCAGTGACAGCAGCCCTGACAACATGTGGATGGTAGCATGTACATGCAATCTGAGGAAGTAGGACTTGTGGTGATGCACATGCTTGCATCATTCACCAAAGGCAATATTATGGCCTCCCTACAAATCCCTCACTGCCAGAATGCCAAGGGCACAAACCACCTCCTTGGTTGCCTGGATGACTGTCCTTTTGCTGGAATTTTGCCTTGCAGCTGGGAAATAAATGGGCTCAAGGCTGATCGGCAAAAGCTCTATGTTCAACAGTAATGGAGGCAAAAGCATAAAGAAAAAAAATCTGCACTTCCCATGTAGAAGCTATTTTATTTCAAGAATGGGTTATGGCTCACCTTGTTGGAAAGCAGTCTGAAAGAAGACTGCTCAGCTACAGTAAGTCTGATTGGAAACACCACTTTTTTTTTTTTTTTGTACTAAGGGACTTCAGTCCCATCCAGTAAACACACATACCATTCATGCAAGGGGCTGTGCTCCTTGCTTCTCCCTAAAAAAAAAAAAAAAACCCTCAGTTTAGAGTCAACAAACCTCAGTGTAACACCTTACTGACAAGTTACCCATTTGGGTTTCCTCATCTTCGTCAAACAGGCTTCAATGTACTGGGTTGTGATTCATAAAAAGAGAATATGAGATTCATAAAAACCTAGAAAAACCACCGGGCAGACTAACAGAGCCATTATCAGCTTTTCTAACGCAACACTTGCAGCCTTTATTGAAGATGGTCAGAGCTAGAATTCAAGATATAACTGAATTCTTGACAATAATAGAGAATTCTCAGCTGTAAGCACAATGATTACTGTGTACATTAAATGTGACAGCATTAGATACCAGTATTCCATATTGGGCTGGACTGAAAGCTGTTAGGTATTGGTTAGAGAAAGCGGATATATATCCTCCAGGGTTTACCACCTTGCTATTATGCATGGTGGAACATGTTCTTACTAAAAATGTCATTTTTCCAGGGGGATTGCTACTGGCAAGTTCAAGGAACAGCAATAGGGGCGTATTTTGCCCCTATATATGCTGATTTGTTCATGGGCTATTTAGAGGATCTATTAATATATGATAGTTTAAACAATCTCTATTTGTCCGAGATAGACATCTGGAGAGGATTTCTCGATAATTGTTGGTTAATATGGCGTGGAGGGAAAGACCATTTGTTAGAGCATGTTCAATATCTGAACGAAAATAAGTTGGGGATAGAAGTTACTCTGAATGTGGATACACAGCAGATTAACTTTTTGGATGTGACAGTGACAAGAAATTATGATAATACATTGGCATCCAGAATTTTGCATAAGTACCCACAATATAACAATTTGCCACAACTCTACATCCCCGCCATATTATAGAAAATATACCAGAGTCTCAATTTTTGAGGGTGAAGAGAATTTGTTCTTCTCCAGATGTCTATCAACAATTTGAGGATGATCTTTCGAAAAGGTTTTTGGTCAGGGGATATCAACCACATTATATTAGGTCAGCTAAGAGACGGGTAGCAGGTCAAAATAGGTCTGAAATATTAAGATATCATAATAAAAAACATGAGGATAACACTATTAGGTTTGTCACTACATTTGGTAGGAACATCAATATCATCAGGGATGTAATTAACAAAAATTGGAATATCTTGTTAGCCAGTGAGGAATTGTCAGGCCTACTTTCCTCAAAATGTCAATTTTCATATAGAAGGGGACGAACATTACGATCTTACTTCAATTATTACAAACAGGGACATAAATATGGTACAACAAGGTACGCTAACTGGTGATAAGGTATGTGGCTCATATCCGTGTGGGCACTGTTCATCATGTAAGCATACATTAAAAATTAAGCAGTTTTCCAGTAAGAATACCAGTAAGGTGTATGATATAACAATTTTTGCAAACTGTGGGTCAGATTGGTTGGTATATTTAGTGACTTGTTCCTGTGCTGCTTTTTATGTTGGGCAGACCGAGGCCTGTGTGTGTCCATATTTCAGAACATCTTAGTGACATTCATACTAAACGTACTTCAAATGCTCTGTATAAACACACACTTAAACATAATGCCAAGTCCACTTTAGGGTTACTGATAAAGTTTGGGGGGATAGGAAAAACAAACTGGGATGGCATGCAATATTGAATAAGAAAGAAAGGGGATGGATCATTAAACTTGGGGCTTTATTCTTCCCAGGGCTTAATGACCATATGAAGTTTATGTATGTGATTATAGCCCTGATAAATGGAGCTGCTGCTGCTTTAAATGTTGATTTTCAATTATGGGATTCATCATGGTATAAATACTGGTGATATGTGCTTTTGTATTTATCACTGAAGAAGGCAAGGTTGCCGAAACCGGTCTGATTTTTATGGTGCCACATTAAAGAGAAGTATGAATACGCCTAGTTGGTGCTGGCTTTGTTTTTTGACAAATACTTAGGAGTTTTGGGCCTGTGCATCAGCCTTAACATGCGGGGTGAGTCTTTGAAGGTGATTGTGATGAAGCAGACAAAAAGTGGAGATTTATCAGTAACTAACTACACTTTAAAGACCATTACATTTCATGTTCCTTCTGATCTCAGATGAGTAATAAAAAGAGAAATTACAAAACAGAGTAAATCACAGCAATCTGAAATGACCCATGAAACTAAAATGCAAATTAAAACTAAGTCACTGGGAAGGCTAGTAGAGAAAGCAGCTTTATGAAGCTACTATGGTTTCATCTCGATGCCAACAACAAAAATTCTGGGAATAAGAAGATGAGCCTCTAAGATCAAAAGGCTGAACAGCCTGTAACCACCAGTTCCTGCAAAGAATTAATGGGAGTGCAGTACATGTAATCATAGGATACAGCTACACTCTAATAAGCTCATGGTACAGTCTGATGGACTAGATTACAAAGCATTTGAAGCACAGCATAATGGATGCCAGCAAACTTAAAGTTATAAACAATCCACAGCATAACTGTAACTTTTTAAAATAAAAAACAAAATATTTGAGGATGAACTGTGACATCCAAACAAATCCTTAGAAAATACCTGCTAGCATTAAGTACTGCAGTATACAGAATTCCTTTTGCAGACCACATCCAGCAGAACATATGGTTTTAAACTTATTATAACATTTTTTGAATGCCCCACGTTTGCGTACTGGCTGTACATACTTTCTTTCCCAACAATGAAGTAAGGTACTGTATACATCTGCAATGAAAATGCATGCTGAAAAATATTCTGTGGAAAGACAATGGTCATGAAGAGGATCCCAAAATGTAGCCTTTCCTCACCATCATCCAAATGGGATTGTCCTGGAGGAGGAAGCCTGAGGGTCAATTCCACATACAAGCCCAACACCACTGAATAAAAGTGTCCACACTATGGATGTCTCTTATAATACAAGAACAACCGAAACACAGTGAAAGGGCACAATTAATTAGCTTAAAGTAAAACATCCCCTCAGTTATACCCAACACTCCAAGAAACTGGGCACGAGGAAGGACATCCCTGCCTTATTCAGTGACATGCTCTGCATCCAGGGTATGAGAAAATATGGAGAATTGTTGGAAGCTCATTCAGACTGTGATAAGTACAGCCCCAGTGTGCTCCTTGGAGGAACCATTAACAACTCTGAACTGGGCAGATGCTAACATGAAGACCTTTGACAACCAATCCAAGAAAGAGGTCTGTGAAATAAGTCTTGATTAAGAACTGCAAAAATCTAGAGGGGATTCCAGCATTAACAAAAGCTTGGGAAGAATTCATCCATACCTAAAAGCAATTCAGGACCATTACATACCTGTCATGTGTTGAACAGCACAAAGGAGATGATGATCTGTGGCTTGAAGCCCAATGACTGGACTAACTACATTCCAGAGTGTCCATCTAGTTACCACCTGAACAGGGGAAGATGTACATTTCATCTATCTGAAAGCAGTGTCCAACCACTGTTTAACTCACACCAATAGTATACTCTCCAGTGGGTAGTACAAAGAAATCCTACATACCACTGAAGGATTGCACTAACTACTTGCCTCTCTCCAAAATCATTAGCAAAGGCTCAAGGAGACCAGAGTGCTCCACGATGAGAGCGAAGGGATAATGACCACCTTCCCATGGCAATCCGCAAGCAGGAAAAATGAAGTTATGACGGAACATTTCCATTTTCTATTTTTCTGTTGACACGTTCACTTCTAAAGATGAAAACGGTGAATGATGAAAGCAACTGGCAAGCTCTCAGGTTCACAAATATTAGACATGAACTAGAAACCCCTCCAAAAGGTCACCTAACAGGGTATAAAGACGCTCTTTCCACTCCCCTCAAAGGCAACTTGGCCAATGCCAAAACAACAAAAACAGGTATCCTTGAACCTGGTATAAGGCAGCCAGTCAACTTTACGTATACAACATAAACCTAGCTGATACCAGATGGGCCTAATGTTGGTGCCAGCATATGCAGAGCCAGTGTAGTTGTACAGTTTGATACTGGGCTCAGTGCCAGCACTGACTCAGGAGTAACCATCTAAGCCTACACTAGACAGGCTAGCACAGGAACACCTGGGATAAATCATACCAACAGGGAAAAAAGCATCTGTTGCCAGGGGTACTGGCCAGCAAGGTGGATATGGACTCCCACAGAAGAATGTTATTCTGGGAATTGCAGTGCAAACTTACAGACTGATGAACCGCAGCTAGTGCAGAAGAAAATGGAGCACTCACAACTGATTCACCTGTCCTCTGCTTGAATATCTGGCAAAAGGGTAACAGCAAGGCAACCTGCCTGCATTGCAAAGTCAACTCTACTAAATCATCAATAAGAAGGGCCATAGAAAATTGATCTGATGATGAAAGCACCAAGATCCTCAAGCCGGTGGACAAGCAAACAATTCTGAAGTGTAAAGCTCAGTAAAACACTGCAACCACTGGAGGCAGAATGGTTGGACAGGAATTTTGCATAGAAGAACTTGTACTTTCGACAGGAACAGGTGCAAGTACAAACAAACAAGTTCCCAAAACAGTTCCTGTGGGCTGGTGTAGGACAGGAAAAGGAAACTGGAAACTGCAGAGGCTTAAAACCCATCACAATAAAAAAAGAACCAAGAAAGCAAGAAAACTTCAATAAATATTTTATGAATGAATACAGGCTACAAAGTTTGTAGCTATACCACTAGAAATAATGCGTAAAATTACAATTAGCTAACACTAATACGCAATAAGAAAAATAAAGGAGGAACCCCGTCTCACAGTCAAGAAGGTAGCAACTAAGAGTCAAAATGACCACAAAGGGCCAGAATGCCATATCTGAGAGAGATGGTGCCTACCTCCAGAAATGCCTACATTTTTCAGCACATAGCAAATCAGGGAAGGAAAAGATTTCCTTCAACTCAAATGAACAAAGAAGTCTGTGGACATCAGGATACAACTTCAGCAGCAGGAATGTCATGAAAAACAGAGGAAGGAAATAATGGGAGTTGCGAGAAGGGAAAGTACTTGCGTAATTTGGGAAAAAGTTATGCTGACTGAGCTCATCATTCACTCCAGGGTAAGTCCTGTCAATGAAGACTGCATTCTCCTGGTTTACAAACAATGCACAGATTATTTGATCGCACAGTCTCTTTTGTGTCTGATCATTACAAAGTCTGAGAGCAGTGTAGCATACGGGAATTTTCTGTACATCAGGTTTAAACCACTGAACATGTGCCTCAATGTTTCTCTGGCTAAGCATCAGAAAATAGACTGATTGCTGATTTTGTAGGCTACATGGATAAAGAACCTAGAGAAGCCAGTGAAACAGAAACCAAAGTATTCAGAAAAGAAACAATATGCACCAAGATACATAAAAAGCCATGGGGACTGTAACTGAAGATCAACAACAACTGCAGATTACCAACACTGACCTACTACAGTAGCATCTTTAAAGAACAAACAATGATGGACTTTTGAGATGAGTTAGGTGACCATGGACAACAATCACTGAAGATGAGGTGGGAGGGAGCAACTGTACAGAGTTTCGGACAAAACCTTCAGAAATTATCTCATAGAAACGCAGCATAAAATATTAGGTATCATGCTGCAGTTTAACCTCAGCAGGTGCTTTCACAGTTGCTCAGCCTTTCATATTACTTGTACAAAATCACATTTGGAGAAGAAAATGAGTGGCTCCCTATTGAAGTGTAGGCACTTCAAATGCTGAGTGCCAAAAAGCTGGAAAAAGATCAAAAAAGGAAGAAAAGCGTGAATCCCAAACATTTTTGTTCTTCTTTAAACTTCTTTTTTGCAGGGGGCAAGCCCCACTTCCCCAAACCTATACCATACCTGTGTCATACCTTGGAGATAAAGAAATATGCTAAGAAATGGCCATCTTGGACTTAGTATATCCAACTAGTTTTTTTGCCCATTTTGTCTCTGCATTACAGAAATCACTACAGCGGGTCCAGACATTTCAAAAATAGTTACCAAATAAGCAAGGACAGGGCAAGTAATTCAGGACATGTAGTCCCGGAGGTGTCATTTTGCAAATCTGGTGAAAAATATTGAAGTTTTGTTTAATTAAAAAGAAAACAAATCTGCCAAATTAAATCTACACTCATAACAGCAATTGTTATTAAGACAGTTTGCAAAAAAAAAACCTCAAGACTGCTCATCTGACAGGGTCTACATCATGGAATTTATCCCAGAATGTCTTCTCAAGAAGTGATTATCCAGATGTCATTTTTTTCATGTTTCCTCTCAAAAAAACACCTTCCAGGTTGGTAATGTTTAAGGACATTACAAATGTTCATGGTGTCAGAGATGTCACTTGTAAATCTGGTAAAAAAAAAATGACGATCTTCACAAGTTAAGACTTGATGTTTGTCAAAATAAATACAGACTTATCATTTTGTCAGTAATATCATTAAGTCTGAAATGTTACTGTGCTGCATGCTCATAAAGGATTTAGCATTTGCAGTATGAAAAATAAAAATTGCACAATGGCAGTGGAATAGTTCGCAAAATGGGGAATCCAAGAACTCAATGTAAATCTGCACTCAAAATTACAAAACTTATGAAGTTATGATTATTTGTTAGAAGTCCTAAAGAAACTAAGTGGGAACAGAATTTTGTTAGTAGATGAGCAGTTATCTGTCAAGAAGTCAAATTGTTTCCAGTCCAAAGGTGAAGAAAGTTCTGTGGGTCAACTCAAGGAAAAGATGGGGTTGGAAGGGGGGCTGTGTTTGCAGACGAAGAATTGGGATGACAACTGGGACACGAACAATTGATTGTTTTCTTTATATTATAAGTACAGGATGACACTGATTGGAAGCATGCACATCTTGCAATCTCACCTAATGTAACTACAGCTAGGAACATTCTCCAATCCCCAACTCAGAGCCAGAACCAGAGTGTCCTTAACAGTTTCTGTGAGTTGGAGAGAAAATATGCGGCCATACCTTCCCCACCACTACCATCATTGCCCACCTCACAGGGCTTTCTACTGTAAGTATATCAGCCACTGTTGGTCCCTGTCTGATGCTGCTGCTAGACAGTAGGAGCTGCAGCTGGCAGTGGACATACTGGGATCTGTGCTGCTGCTTTGTGTAGTAAAAACTGTCTGCTGTCACTGACACTGGCAAGTCTTGCACAATGTAAAGCTGATGGTAGCTGCTTGTGTTTTATCTGATTAGGTTGACTGCTTCTATACAGCCTCATCACACACATGCTCAGTTGGAGAGAGGGGAGACGTGTGTGTGTGTGTGTGTGTGTGTGTGTGTGTGTGTGTGTGTGTGTGTGTGAGTGATTCATTTCTCACTCTTTTGCACTTAACACTCGTTTATTTGCTGCTGTTAATTTTCACCTGTTGATGTGAATGCACCAGGTAAACAAAGACAGCAAATTTCATCTAGTCTTCCACTGGCCCAATGTAAGTAAACAGACAGACCCACTTTCATTTACACAGAGTAAAAAGTTACTGGCAGCATGATCCTTCATTATGCAGCAAGAATATATACAACACATAGAAAGAAAGGGAAGAAAGAGAAATGCTACTTGTGCAAGTGTAAGTCAACACAAAAATAAACCAGCACGGTAAGAACAAATGCAGTGAAATGCAATTTCTGCTAGGAAGACTGTTACCACCTCAGCCTTCTCCACATGTCAAAATCCACAAGAACTTGCTGTGAGGCAGGATCTTAGACAGTATCCCTCAAAACAAAATATGTACTACCTGAAAACAGTTTTCTGCTGCTCCTGCCTGTATTTGGTATGTGCAGCCTTACTGAACATGCCTTCTCTAACCATACGGTCTCTCATGTTCTTATAGGATTCTAGTCTTCTGCTCATTGCAAACCCCCTTCTACCCAACTACTAGCACACTGCATGCCCACACCTCTTACCATACTCATCCTCACCAACAACATAAGCATACCAAGGAAACTGTGGCGATGGCTCTGCTCAACCAATTACATAATTTCAGTACCTAGATCAAAACGGCATTGCTAGAACTGGAATGATACACAGCTGCTCTCTAACAACATTTGAAAAACTAAGCAAACTGTCTCAAACAACCTTACCACAAACACCAAAGGTTGCAAGCAAAATCACAACTGCAAAAATATGCGTATGTTTATATCTTGAGCTTCAACATTCTGTACACAGTATATCCTTTACTAACAAAGGATTGTTATATTGTAGTGGCGTAACCAAAAATATGATAAATGTACTTTTTTGTTTAAATTCAACTTGAGCTTTCTTCTCCACAGGATTCTTAAGAAAAGGAGATATGCTCACACAAAATTTTGTAGTCGACAAAAACAAATAAAATTAATGCATCAATGTTAACATGAAATGTACTTAAAACCCCACAAACAAGCTAGAGAAAAAATGTGTAAGAAAATAGGACTAAACAGCAAATAGAGTCCATGCCTGCAACAGCTGTCAACATAAAGATGAAAAAATATGAAAATAAAATGTATTCAGAAAGTAACCCCTGTATGGACTTGAGGGACACAATACGGTTCACAAACTTCGGACAGTTCTTACTTATCAGGTAAACTACTCCTAGTTTAAAAGGTGTTCTTGACATAAAGGATGTAGAAATAGCCAGCAGGCAGTTCTTTTAACCACCTCCATACATTATTCCCTTCAGAAAACAAATTTAACATAACCATACAGTTTTCATTAAGTGCTTCTCTAAAAAAATGTCTTTCATTTTAAATCACTCCCACTATAACCTTTAACCCTATAACATATAATGCTTCTTCATTTCTTCCACTGCAATTCCACTAGCTGTTCCAAAGGCCCCTGACAACCATCCATAATTTGTCATAAAAAGGGCAGTGTTCAATAAATAAGATTACAAATTAAAACAAAGTAAAACAGACTATAGTCCGGAGAAACGTTTTCTTCCTTTTTATAGCTTCAACCAATAAAACAGGTTTGCTGTTCAAAGAAAGATGGCCTTGTAGAACAGGAAGGAGTCCGACTGGAGCTATAAAATTCAGAGTACTTACTCGTAGAGACAGACAGCCCCTGAAATACTGTCCAAGATAACAAAAACAATGAAGGTGAGAATCTTGTCCGCCTTTACGGTTTTGTTATTATAGCTTTGACAAAAATTAGCAGCAGCAAAAGATTCAAGTGTAGTTCAACAGCTGCTGAATATTGAAGAATTTGTGATATTTGCAGCTCTACATGTATATCAAACAAGTGTGGAAAAATACTTCTCAGCAGCTATATGTATTAACAACAAGATCATTTTGACCATCACTCTCCAACTATAGACCCAAAATGCTTATGGAATGAAAACAATGCCAGATTAAACACACACACACACACACACACACACACACACACACACACACACACACACACACACACACACACACACACACAAAACCTTTCCTCCAACCAGTAATCTTAAACCTTAAGGCCTGCACAGACTCCAAAATGTTCGGACTAGAATGACAGTAATCAGCTTTACACAATTACAGTACTGTCATATATTCATTTCAGAGACCCTTCTTGTACAGCATAACAAATAAAATAGTTCCAAGCCCCCACCCCCGAAACAAATTGATATTTTCACAGCATCATCCATTATGCTGGAAAAGAAATAAAGTTAATGCTTTTAAACACACGGACTGTGGTTCACCAATAAAACAATTGTATTAAAGTATTCCAGAGTCTACACTGTCAACAGACTGCAATCCTTCTGCACCTTTTGTAATCCCAAAATAACCACAGCCTCTTTGGTAATCTCTCTTTATTTTTAATTTACCTTTGCCCTTGTTAATCTCCCACCAAATTTACAAGTTGTGTTGAAACAGTCCCCCAAAGAATAAAAAAACTCTGATGTTGCTGAGTATTAATGTCTTTTTTGACTCATCATAAATAATTGCATCTTTTGCTGCATCAATGAATTGTCCCATCTCTTCCTTGGTTTAGCAGAAATGAAAGTTAAATACTTATCACATTAGATTTGGATGAAGAAGTCAACGCTTCATCAGCAGTAAGGACTAAGGCTGGCAGACCACAAGCAGCACAGCATTTAAAACTTTGCAAGGTTACTACCTGTACCACTCAACATCTTAACTCAAGAAATCTGGGCAATGCCAAAACAATGTCGGAAAAAGGCAAAAAACAGTGACAATTTTGTAAGTTTTCATTAACATGCTTTTTATGAAATATATTAAATATGAAACTCAAATGCCTGTTATTATTAGGTGATTCAGTCCTCACTGATTTGGCAGAAAATTACAAATTTTATGAGGAACAGACTAAAAATGTGATACAAAAATCTGAGCAGCTGACAGGTATGCTACTTTCCCCTTTCCCCTTTTCAGATTGTCGTCAGGCCATGCTAAAGGTGGAGGAGAAACAACTAGAGATGAATGAAAACCATCTAGATGCAGGAGGGTGGGCCTGCCCATCCAACTCCCACATTATAATAAGTATATAAATTTTAGTATTTGAGATGAGGTGGTCCCATCTTTGTCAACCATTAGAATACAGCCTTGTCTTTATAGGTGGTCTGCCACATTAAAAAAACATATCCTTAATAACTGTGGCCTGAAGGAAGACCTAGACCTGGACCTAGAGATCACATCTGACTTGTAGTCTACTGCAAAACTATAACACATATTATCCAAGGATACATATCTCAAAAAGGCTAACAGGTAGTTACAGACATGGCTGAGTGAACTGAAGACACAAAAGGTAAAGGCTTACTGCATTTTCATTAATGGAATTTCATACAATCCATCAGCCAGCTCTACAATGTTTTCTTACACATGTTGCAGCCTACTTTATTTTTAAAATGAAATTCATAGTTGTGAAACTTTTCTAATAAATTCTGCCCATCTAAACCCCGAGATGCCTGTGAACAGCCATGTGCAAAGTACAGTTGTGTAAAATGTTCCCACAACAGTAGATGTCCTTATTTTCACTGTTGCAGTATTCTTTACAATAGGGATCCCCTGCCAAGGGAAGCCTGATGTCTGGCCAATATACAAAAGCTTTTAGGTTGTAAAAGATGGACCATACGTCACTAGTATGTTCCCCACGCACAGCGTAGGGCATAAAGGTGGCATCTAGACATACCATCCTCAGGACGTCTTTGCTGCCGCTCCTAATGCCATCTTTGATCGTTGGTCTAAATGCTCATTCATCTGCAGCAGTGACATGGAATGACTTCTATTCTTCTCTGTTACAGTAATTTGGGAGGAAGGCCAATTTATGGATGGATTAACATTAATTTCAACAGGTACTTTACACATAAAGGAAAAATTAAAATACAAGGACACTTTATCCTTGTGAAAGACCAAGTTCTGAGAAATGGTATAGAAGGTTTGCAATTCAGAGATATTTTGTGACATAAGTCATGGCTACCAGAAAGACAGTTTTTAAAGAAACAATTTAAATCTAGTTCGGCAGCTGGTTCATACAGATAAGTGTTGTCTAATGCAAAGCAACAGTTCCAAACATGAAGAATGATTGCATTCCTTACAGTTCACAAATGTAATAAGAAAGCAATCTATTTTACTGTGGTGCAGTTATACTGTATACAGCCTTCTTTCTATAACATTTCATTACAAAGGGCATCTATTTGTATCATCAAATTATAACCTAAAATTGGGATACAATTTTAATTCTAAACTGCATTTCTTAATTTTAATATGCATTTATGTATATATGCAACGGATGAGTAGGATACATCTTGCAATACATTAAAAAATAAATAAAGATCTTCTTCCACACAGACAGAGTCACCATTGCCTGGACCTTCTTCCTCTGCTTCACCAGCCCAAAAGCAGGATAGATCAAACTCTAGGGAGAAGTCACTAGAAAAAGAAAATGATTAGGGCAAACAAAAGGAAAAAGAAAATAACAAGTCTTCACCTACTTCAGTCAAAAAACATTCTCTGGATCTGACAGTGCCAGTCAAACCCAATCCTAAAGCTGCAAAAAGATCCAAACTGACAGCTTCTCGGAACTGTCCATCTCTTCGGCTATGGTTCTTGATGAAAGCAATGAGTCTGAGATTAGATTCACTTATTCAAAAAAAAAGATTTTCCAGGCCTTCGTCTGTGGTTTCTTCTGCTTGGTCATCTCGAAGCTTAACAGAATATGATGTCAACAGGTTGATGAAAAAGTTTATGAAAATGCAAATTCAGCAATGGGGTTCTTTTGGTACTGTCCCCAGGGAACGTACTGACTATTGGACATTCTACCCCTCCACTCATCTCACCTGTCCTGGTCCATCCTTTGGTTCCAGAAGTGTTGGCTTCACCTAACTCTAAAGTGCCTATGTCATTGCCAAGTGGGCAATCTACTTCCACACTGACAGCTTCCCTCTGTCTTTCGACTTCCTATACCTTTGGATCAGTAAGGGAATGAGTCAGTGCCAGGTTCCGAGGGGATGGCTCTAAGCAGAGACTTTCAGAGGCATCTCTTCCCCTCGGGACTTTGGCACTAGATAGTTCTGGTCCAAGTGTTCTCTCTCTCATCTACGGATCCTGGGAGACCATCAGTTCTGACAGCAGCTTTGGCTTTTGAGGTTTCCGAAAGAGGTTTGTGCATGCCTAAAGAGAAGGGGTTATGTACCTCGATTCCACACAAATACCAGCTAGGTCCTCCTATTGCTTCTTCTTATCATCCTGCCAGATATGGACAGTCGATACCTCAGGCTTTTGAAACCACATGTTAGGTTAGCTTCCTGTCTGATTCTGAACCCTCTGACCTCCCAAAAGAGTTAGTTCAGTAACACTGTTTTCCATATTAAGAACCTCGCGTCAGTCTGATGAGCTGGTTCAAAAGGAGCAAAAAAGTTATTTTTTTCCAAAACAAAATTAAGATTCCAGGGAGAAGCCACCTGTTTTCTAGAAAGCATGGTATGCAACACCACTTTCAAAAACATTTCACATGAGACTGCATTTAAACATGGGGCTTCAAGGATAGAGCACAAAGGTTAAGACTAGTAGTTCTGAAACTCTTCTGGCCAAGACAGCTGCTACTATGAGTGGTGATTTCTATGACAGGAACGTAAGGAGAACTGAAAACGCTAGTTCAAGTGTAAGCTTCATCAACTTCTCTAACACAAAGATCTCACTAAGGAGTAATCTTCTTAAAAGGGGTAAGATGCAAAATTACTTTCAGAAACAAATATGCGTCAGGAAGAGAAACCAGAGACTATCCCCAAAGATGACATGCAGATTGAGCAAAACGGTCACAAGTAAACAAAACCTGGGCTAAACAAAACATATCAAAAACTGCAAGCCAGTCAACGCATAAAAGTGGCCAATACTCCTGAAATCAAAAGGTAATCATCTAAATGAAAATACCAGTTTGCCTGGTAGTCACAAATCTGTAGGTTCTTGCAGAACACTATGATATTGAACAAGTTCTTGTTTAAGTCTGTTATACAAAGTGTTAGCTTTTATGCTTTCAAAAACAGACTACAAAGACTGAAAAGACTGCATAAAGGTGGATGTCATGTGTTATTCAGAAGCAAAATATTTTCCCTAAGTAAGAGGCACAGAAATATGAGCAAATTTTCTTGAAAACAGGATTATGAAGGCCGTTTTGATAGAAAAGGAGCTATTGGGATGGAATGAGACACTTTTTTTCTTGCCTTCAAAATAATTGTTTGAACTAAAAGTACTGAAGGAATGCATTAAGGAGGCCATCCTTCAAATTATGCAACAGCATGCCTTGTGTATCCTGGTTATGGAATGTGTAACATGTCCACAACACTAGCACATGAAAAGAATGACTTGTAATTACTAAGGTTAGAAGACAAAACCTCTCTACTGAATTGTCACTCTTGCGGTAGATGCAGTTTATGATTCATTCTGTCTTTCAAGAGCACCATGTTCCCATGCATGGCTAACACCTGTTAATTGGATTTTCAGAAACAGGGCCAATTCCCAAAGTTACATTACCATCCCACATGAGGCAGGACCTTATGTCTCCTTGCTAATGTACCAAAGGACCACAGCAATTAGTGACGATTTGCAAAACATCTTGTTTTAGACAACTACTGAATTAAGAGAATACCAGAAGCACCTTTAACATTTTCTTAAAAATTATAAAGATTCCCAGGACCTGAAAAGGAGGGAAGAGGGTAAATTATGTTCCCCTTATTTGCATTTGTTGCTGAAATCTTCCATTTTAACTCTTTGGGATCATTTGGGCATCCTCTGAACATGCTCATTCTATGAACCCTCTCCTTACTCAAAAACTCCTCAGACAATACTGGAACTGCCTCACATATAATTTGACATTTTGCACAGTTCAAATGTTACCCAGTATACTGCACAGCCTAGAGCACTGAAAAAGGTCTGATGGATGAGCCTTTACATCCTGTACAGCCCTCCACATGAGGAAAAGTTTGTCAGCAGAACCCAACAAAGTTCTTAAAAAAAAAAAAATTGCCTGTCTGTCCAAGTTTCCATTCTGTTGATTGACACCTGGTACTTCAAAGTCAGCCTGTATGAGATAACCACCTAGGCAAGGTTAAGTGCGAATGCCCTTTAACCTGAGTGATACAAATGTAAGGGCTAGACACTTGAAAAACTCCCCATAATTCACTGTCAGACCAGCTGCAAAAACTGCACCCTGGTAAGGTTGACTTTCTTCTAGAAACCTCCTGCTGGGTTTTCAAATATCTTTCATATCTACGGTCATGATCCAGATGTCCCCAAAGGTAATAGAGGCACAGTAGAATCACCTCCTTCTCTGTGCATCTGGAGTAAAAATTACACTACTTTGGAGAAAGATGCAGTTTTCATATAGATATTTCCCTTATTTTTTCCTCTCAGTACATCTTGCATTTCAGAGACACACTGGAATCTTTTGTGGAAATGGTCTGGATAAAAATCCTATACCGTATTACCTTAACGAATCTTCCAAACACAATTTTGTGAAAGTGTCTTCACAGTTGCTTAATAATCTTAAAATTCTTCCTCCTCCTACGCCACATTTTTTTATGAAGGAATGATTATGTGTGGAGAAGGGAGCATGGTATCCACTACTTTAAAGGAAATGCAGAAGTCAAGGAGATATTTGGAAATTTTAGGCCCACAAATTTTATAATCCTTAAGACTGCTTTTGCACTGATCATACAGTGACCTCTCAAATAAGGTCTGTACCCCAAAGGAAAGACACTAATTAAAGAGCTTCTTACTGTAGAAAGGCAACATCATTTACCAAGATCCAACCACGCATGAGAATCTGCTGACACATGGAACACATCATCAGGCATTGTTTTCTTTGCTTCACATCCTCCTCCACATTATGAATTACAGCATCATTATTTTCACTGCAAAAACCCCTAATGAAACAGAGATGTCTGGTTTCAGTGCTAACATTATCCATGCAAGGCTCATCTCTAGTCCAATTCTACTAGTCATAAC
Source organism: Protopterus annectens (assembly GCF_019279795.1). Lineage (NCBI taxonomy): Eukaryota > Metazoa > Chordata > Ceratodontiformes > Protopteridae > Protopterus > Protopterus annectens. The sequence goes on from NC_056743.1 coordinate 27,503,501, forward strand.
TGCAGAACTGTAGCAAGGTAAAGTAAGACTGCATTAAAAACACAAGATAATACACCATTTACTGCAATATCTCCCTAAGAGTTGAACCAGTTATTCGGGATTTGGGAACTTATTTGGACAATGACTTTGATCAACATATATTCATTGTTGTAAGAAAATCCTTCTACATTGCACAGTTATAAACAGACGGATTGTGTCTAGATCTAGGGATGTCACTGCCCCCCTTTACTCAGCCCTCATTAAGCCAATCATTAAATATAATGCCCCTTTGGTATGTATCTGTCCAGACACATACAACTGGAATGCCCACAGAGATAAAATGATACAAGGCCTAAACAACATATCCTACATGGACCGACTCAAAGACCTGTCACTATACTCAGTGTCCTACAGACTGCCAAGAGGTGATTTGTGACTAGCATACAAGACATCCTCTGACCCCATACTGATCTATTTACTGCACATCAGCAAGTCAAATGGCATCAGAAATGGATGAAAACCTCTTCTGCAACATCAACAGATCCATTTGAAGCCTTCCACAGGAAACCAGTATAAACGTTCACTTGAAGCTAGACAGCAAGGGAAGGAACAGGAAACTGTGGAAACTCTTATGCAGTTAATGTTGAGGAGTGATAGGACAGTGAGTTCCCATATGACAGAGCAACGGATGGCACAGGATGAAATTGAAGAGAAAGTGCAACAGGAAGACTTTCTATAGAATGCCGGCAGGAAATGGAAAACAAGAGATGTGCCCTCAGTCTGGAAGAAAATGAGCTAAGAGAACAGTTGCTTGATTTAATAAACATAGATAGACAGATTAAGATCAGCGAAAGAAATAAGACTGCAGAAGGTCAATAAAACCCCAAAAGTCAGAAGTCTGATAAAACAAACAAACACAGTAGGAAGGACTGTCCATAGAGATCCATGCGATATAACAGAAGCATGCAGAATATATTACTGTGCATCTAAATTAATAATTGATAAAGTTCTACCACAAGAACACAGGGGACTACCCTGGTAGGGATAACCCAAATGTGATGACTGCAACAGTGAAACATGAAAAACATCAAAGGGTAGTGAGGGAAAGGAAGGGAAGAAATCGAATACCATAATGGAAGTATCGAATAGACAAAACTATAAAGCAATTAAGACAAGATGATGGCACTCGAGTTCATTTTTGTAACATGACAGGCCAAGATTTTGATGCCCTACAAGAGCTTAAGAACATGCATTCTATAGATATTAAACCTGCAGATAAGGGTGGTGGGATTGTTGTTCTTGATAAGGAACTATACTTACCACAAATGCAAGTGCTTTTACAAGATGTTAATACTTATCAGTGTATTTCTAGAATAACTGTCAATGGCATAATTGAAAGAGTATCCTTTTTAGTCTTTGACCTACTTATGACAGGTTTAATTGATGAAAATCTTTTTAAATTTTTTAATACAAACAATCCTATGATTCCCAAAGTATATGGCCTACCCAAGATACATAAAAATAGGTCTGTTCCACCCATGAGACCTATTGTTTCGGGAGGAGGATGGTGCACTGAGGCACTGTCCATTTATGCTGAAAATACTTTGCATAAACTCTTAGATAATTGTCACACTATTTTGAAAGACAGTTTTTTTTTACAAAGGTTGCACAACAGATTTCTTATATTGAATAGTAAATTCATGTTTGTCACTTTAGATATAGAATCTCTCTTTACTTCTATTCCTAATGATTGGGGTATTGAAATGATTAGATCCTTTCTCACTATGAATAGATGTTTTGAAAATGATCAAGTCATGCTTATTTGTGCTCTACTAGAAATAATATTGGAAAATGTCTTTATTTTTGAAAATGATTTTTATCTTTAGAAAACTGACGTAGCAATTGGCACAGCTTGTGCTAATAGCTACGCCAATTTAACACTATCACACTGGGAACAATCTACTTTCCTATCTACTACTAATGCTTTGTGTGAAAAAGTGCTTTGGTACGTCCGTTTTGTGGACGACATTGTTTTGTTATGGGGAGGTAACAGCAAAGAATTCCATCAATTTGTGGAATTTATGCATAGTACTACTGATTTTTTGAAGTTCAGTTACAAATTTTCTTTTGATGAAATAGAGTTTTTGGATGTAACTTTGAAAAAATCAGAACTTGATTAAATATGCAGTAGTATATACAAGAAACCAACTAGGAAGAATGCATTACTTCACAAAAACAGCATGCATCCTAGACATATTCTTCGGAATATGCTGAAAGGACAAGTATACAGAATCCTTAGGTTACACAATAATGACACTGAAGCACATAAAGCACTCCTGACATGCAAACAGGAATTCTTAGAAAGAGGATATTCTGTACAAGAAATAGATAAGGTGATAGAACAAGCATGGACACACAGAAGAGATAAATGTAGACCTTATTTTAGAGACATCAGTGATGAAGAATTGGAGAATAGAGTACCAAACACCACTATTGATAGGTTTAGAATTATCTTTCAGTACTCTAGTGATATCAATAACTACTGTGAGATATTAAAAAAGAAATGGAACATTTTGAAAGAGATTCCAGAACTTAAAGATATTATTCAAAATACATCAGCCTTTTCTTTTAGAAATAAAAAGTCTCTGAGGCACCATCTTTGCTACAAGAATACCGTCATTAGACATTGTGAATCAGAGAATACGCACTTTTACCTGCAGACATTGTTCTGCTTGTCAATATATCTGTTCAAATACAGTCTATACACATCCTACTAATAAATTTGCAAACAAGATTAATTATTATGCTGACTGTCGTACTACTAATTTAGTAAAAAAAAAAACTAATTTAGTGTATTTTGCATTTTGTACGAAATGCCATGCATATTATATAGGCAAAACTAATAGGCTACTAAAAGACCAGATTCTGGAACATATTAGGGGCATCAGAAACCAGAAGGCCAATAATGCATTGGCTAGTCATGTCATTTCAACAGATCCTACACAAACTTTTTGTTATACAGGTGATAGGGGCCAATTTACGGGGAGGAGACATTGACAGCATTACAGAATCAGCAGAACAAAAGTGGATTCTTTTATTAAATGCTGAAAAACCACCAGGTCTAAATGGCACTTTTTCTGTCAAACTCTTTTTAAAACTGAGACGCCTTAAACATTAGTTACTTGCTTTTTAAACGTTTTATCAACATGTTTTTATCCATACATTTTTAATGTGAGTCATGTGTTTTTTACTTTATATTTACATATTTATACTTAACAGTTAAGAGAGGGACTGATTTTTACATTGGTTTTTACTCTCTGTCTCTTTAAAAAATGTTTAAACAATGTTTGAATTGATGACATCAGATGATTGTTTAATTAGTGACTTGTATAAAATATGGTCTTTACTCAATGTTCTTTGTCTGATGAAGCGACAGTTTGAGGTCGCGAAAGCGCTTACCATTTTTATTTTATTTTACTTTATTAGAGAGTTATCTGGTTGTGGAAGCAGAGTTCTCTTTGTATATATCAAGACAAGAAGTATCACTGCTGGAAGACTATAATAGAGGGAGCAGATCAACAAAAATACTAAGATAGATGTGATAAAAGCAATGCGCAGAATTGGAACAGACCAGGATCAATCATGCACTACCGCAAATAAAATTTCAGTACAGGCGGAAAAACTTAGAAGATACACAGATAAATATAAAGGAAAAGTACAAAAGAAGCAATTTATTGATGACCCAAAAAAGTTTTATAGAGAATTAGGAAACAAGGTAAAAGGAATAGAAAGACTGCCAAAAAAAGAAGAAATAGATGCATTTTGGAGAAGTATCTATGAAGATCCTGTGGAACCCAACAAAGCTGCTAAATGGATAAAATAAGTAAAAGAAAGAATAAGAAGCTTAGAGGTATAGGATAAGAAATGGGACAAAGTAACAGCCAGAGAGACTGAAACAAAGTTAATAAAAGCCTCTAACTGGAAAACCCCAGGCCCAGATGCAGTACCTAACTTTTTTGGTTAACAGTATTAACATCTTTGCAGGAAGATTTAGCCACGAGTAAGAACTGTTTATACATGCACCCTGAACAGACACCAACCTGGCTAAGAGGTAAAACAATGCTCCTACTGAAGAGTGAACCTGCAAACTACCCCAAACATTATAGACTAATAACTTGCCTTTTGATAACGTATAAACTATACACGGGAATGAATGCTGACAGAGTTCACAGTCATTTAGAATAAAACTAAATTATGGCAGTAGAACAAAAGGGCAATAAAAGAAAGTCATATGGAACAAAGGATCAGTTGTTAAAGTCATAGTGGACAACTGTAAAAAGGGGAAGAATCTAAGTATGGCATGGATTGACTACAAAAAAGCTCATTTGAGAGTATCCCACATTTATGGATAAAAAAGTGCTTAAAATGTACAGGATACACCTTACACAGATCAACTACATTACAGTGACCATGAAACAGTGGCACACCACTTTGCAATTAAGCCATGATAAAGGACAAATTATTATCCTAGGGAAAAAAATTCAAAGGGGGATATTCCATGGTGAGACTCTGTCACTGTTGCTATTCTGCCTTGCCCTTATAACCCATTAAGCTGTCTACTTAACAGCTTACGCCATGGCTATTATTTGGCTCCTAGGAAACAACAAAGTCTAAAGACTTCTCATCTTCTCTCTGTCGATGATTTAAAACTGTATAGCTCATCAGAGGAGGTAATGAAAGCACAGCTGTAAGTTGTCAAAACTTTTTCAGATGATATTAGAATGTCATTTGTTCTTGATAAATGTGCAAAAGCAACCTTTAAAGCAGGAAAACTGCAACACCAGGATAATATCAGTTTGGGACAAGAATGTGATATATAAAAGAACTTGAGCAAAAAGGAGTGTATAAATACTTGAGAACTGATGAAGGATCAGCAATAAAACATGAACAAATGCGAAAAAAACGTAGTAAGGAATACTTTAGAAGACTTAAATTAATTCTGAAAACAGTGTTGGCATCTAGGAACAAAATCCAAGCTAAAAACCAATTTGCTCTTCCTGTCCTAATTTACAGTTTTGGAGTGACTGATTGGCCCCAAAAAGTGTTAGAAAGATTAGATATTAAAACAAAGATGCTTCATGCTCACCAAATGATCTATAAAAATCAGTACACACCAAGATTATATATTCCCCATTCTGAAGTAGGGATGGGCCTCCTTGAAAATGATTACATGTATAGATCTGCAATCATGGGACTCCACACATACCTGCTGACCTAGTGAACCACCATCCAAAGGGAATATAAAACTTTAATAGGTTAAGCACTTTCATTCATTAAGAACTTCAGAACGGTTAACATTTTTTTTTTCACACCCATATATACCCCTCAATGTGTAACATATGATCCAATCATCCAGTGAGTTCATAGCACATAACAAATACATGACATTTGCATAAAACGCACAGATTTTTATATAAAACACTACATAAAACAAATAATGTAACTTATTAATCATCATAATGATAAATATTAGCTAACCCCATAAAAACATTTGGATAAAAATGAGCTTAAATGGCAGATAATACTGGATGCCACAAATCACCCTGGACTTAAAGATTCCTGTTCTATTAATTCTTTATTAAAATTAAAGTTTTAAGGGGTTAGCAAATATTTATTATTATTTATAATTATTATTAAGCAGAAGTGGCTCTGCTTTATGATTTTTGATTGGCTTGTATGCCGGTACATGAGCCAAGCAAAAATTCGCACAGCGGAGCCTCCTATGTTCAATGTGCATTGAACAGAAGTGGCTCCACTTTGCGATTTATGATTGGCTCATATACCAGCATATGGGCCAATCATAAATCGCAAAGCAGAGGCTGTTTTGCCGGGATTTTAACTGGCAGTGCAGGACTCAGGATTGGGCTGCTGATCCCAGGACATTCCTACTCAAACAGGGACATCTGGCAACCCTGACCACCACTCATGCGCAAAGGCGCTCCATTAAAGTCTATAGATGGACTGAAGGTCACCACAAAAGAATGCCACTGCAGGAAAAACAAGTTTTAGGCTATAGTTTAATAAGTCTACAAAGCTTTTTTTTTTTTTTTTTTTTTTTTAATTAAAAAAAAATGTCCAAAAATGTAAAAAGGCAACCTAAAAAAATAGACTGCAATACTTGACTCCTGAAATGCTGCAATGTAGTTTGTAACAGCTCCCCAATGGTGGCTTCACTTGAGGATCATCTCATTACTACTAATGTGTTCCTTTTTCTGATTTATGCTGCCAAAAATATACAATTATAAAGGCTTACTTTCCTTTTTCATAACACTGAAAGTATGTGGATATTTACAGGAGAACAGGTTTCAAACAACAATTTTCATGCATAAAAAGAAATACGATCTTAAAATATACTGACGTTATTTGTAAATGTCAGTATTATCAGAAAAAACTAGCCCCACCCCCGCGAGAAATGACGTCATAACATGTATAAAGGAGTTATGCACTTACCATAACATTCCATTTGTGTTGTCTATCTTCAGTCTTTATTAACTTGTGGGCCTTGGTTGAGACCCTCGGAACAAACTCAGCCGCTTCACTAGCTTGAGATTCGAAGCTTGAGCTCCTCCTCTTTTCTCCAAAATACTTAAGATCAAGTTTGCTATCACCACATATAACCTGTCCAGTACAAATAAAGTATCAAAGTAAAACAGGAAAGAACAGGAGCTCAAACAGGAACAGCGGTTCCATGAACACATCCATCAGGTCACTCGAAAAGTAGGACTGGGGAAAGAAGGGGGGGGGGCTACTGAAAAAGGAATAATAGAACACACAGACGGAAAATTAATTAGTGAGGACAGAGACAGTTTTCTGTGCTCCTGGGCCTCTTTTTGCTTCCTGGAGGGGGTTTGAGCTCCTGATGAGGGAGGAAGCAGGTAATAACCCCTTAAGAATAAGTCTGTTGCAGCGCTCTACTAGAGCACGTGGGTGAAAGCCGGCGCAAATGGAACAGCCAGTGTTCAAATGGCTAGGCCCTAAACAATAGGTGTACTCCTTGTGGGCATCAGACAAGGGGATCTTATACCCACAGGAAGTGCAGTAACGGCTCATCAGACCGGTCTGATTTCAGATCTGACATAACGAAATAATTTTTTTTTTTTTTTTTAAGAGGAAAGATCAGAAGAAGAAGAAAGGAAAGAGAGACTAGGTTGGACAGAAATCCGCACTACAATTACAAAATACCAGAGAGACTAGACTAATTAAAAAGGAAAAGTGACAGACGAAGGGTAGGACTTGCACTTACTGCTAAAATCACACTGAAAAAGGAGGAGCTGAAGAGCACTGAAAATCTTGCTATTTATACGACAAGCAGCAAACAAGATCTGAAGTATTTTGGGTGAATCAGACATTATGGGTAGGGAGGAGGAGCTCAAGCTTCAAATCTCAACGTGGTGAAGCGGCCAAGTCAGTTCCGAGAGTCGGAATAAAGACCTGCAGGTTAAAGAATGAATAAAGACATCAGATATATAATTTTTTTTTTTACAACTTGTACCGCACAGTCCTATTTCCACATAGGTGCTGATGCCCTATTAAACCTTTGGGTGGGGACAGGACAGTCTGCAGGATCAGCAGACTAGCCAACTCTAGCACCTAACTCACCTCCACCAGGGTACAAATGAGTGGGAAAAAATTGATTATAGACATACTGGATCAACTAGTAAAAAATGAGAATACTCAAAGGAAGTTAACTGTCCACTGCAACACCAAATGTCTGTGGGCACTGGGGGGGGGATTAAGTGGAAGAGGCAGCTGTCAGATGAGACATTAAATGTAACTCACGGAACCCTACAGACGCAGACATTTTTGTAAGGTTGCAAATTATCTAAGCCAGCAGTTTAAGTCTTAGCAGAGCTGCTACACCTACAAGCCAGCTAATGTTTTTCAGACACAATATGAATTTTAAACCGTACAACTAACTTCTCAATGCTATTTTAGGAATCTGGAGGTTAGGGCCCTGCTGCCAAAAGTCGTTCAAAAAAATGTACAAATGCCACAATTTCAACATGACTGAATAGACCAACTGTAACATCAGTTATCAGAAAAAGAAGGCTGCAGCAAGTACGATGTTTCAAGTTCTGATTAAATACGTTTATAGCAACAATCTTTGATAAATTATATCAACACAACCAGAAATCACAGAACTAGCTACAGAAGTAAGATCCTATTGCTTAAGATTCCAACTACAGACATTACAGAAAGTTGATATCCAACAAGTGCACTAACAACTAATTTCCTGGTTCAACATGTTGTAAAAAGCAAAATCTGCCAACTTCCAAAGCATCTGTGGCACAGCCAAACATTCTCCTAATGCAGCTAAACCAAAATGAATCATCGGAATTAAAATTAAGTGCTATAACTAATTATAAAGCAACCAAAACATGCAGATAAATAAAGTAATGGATTCATAGCCAGAACTTGCACTTATACACACATGCATGTGTGTGTATATGTATATGTGAGTGTGTGTGTGTGTGTGTGTGTGTGTGTGTGTGTATATATATATATATATATATATATATATATATATATATATATGTATGTATCTATATGGGTCTAATATTAGATGCTCAACTGCTTAAATGTTCGAATCTCTAAAAGTCAACCATTAGAGATCGAACAGTTAAGCGATTGAAATTTTACAAAAATTAAAAAAATATACAATAGAAAAAAGAACTGAAGGGTTTAAGCAGGGGGGCAAGCCCCCCTGCACCCCCCACACACCCCTACTGTAATATACCAACTCCAAGATCGCACTACAGTGTAGGGAATGGGAAATTTACCATTTCTGCACTGTAGTTCACTGAAGTGTGATCTCGGAGTTGGTGTACTTAAGTAGCAGTGGGGGTGCAGGGATTGCCTAAACCCTTTTTTTTTTTTTTAATATACTTTTTTACTATTTCGAACGTTTTAAGTGTTCGAACTGTAAAGGTCGACCTTTACAGATTTGAACATTTAAGCGTTCGTTCTAGTAATATAGACCCTATGTGTGTGTGTATATATATATATATATATATATATATATATATATATATATATATATATATATATTATATACATATATGTGTGTGTGTGTGTGTGTATATATATATATATATATATATATATATATATATATATATATATATATATATATATTTATGAATTCGCTTTATAAGCTCAAACTTCTGAAATCTCGAATTGCAAAATCTCGACCTATAAAGTAGAAAATCCAAATACCCGAAACTACACAATCACGAAGCCCTAAATCCCGAAACCGCAAAAAGTACAGTTTTGTACCTACCATAAATGTAGATGTTCGAGGATCCACATTGCTGCAGTCCTAACCATTGGGGTAGTCCGCTGTCCAGTCGGCCCGAATACCAAAGTATATGGCTGACGTCGGTCAAGGCGCATTAGACTGACGTCAGGACGTCAGGGTACTAATGCGCATGACCGACGTCATATCCTCAGTCTTTTCTTGCCCCAGATGTCAGAAGACCCTAAAAAGACAAGGCCCAATCCAAAACACCAAAAAGCCCTGCACCAAACTTATATACAATATATATATACACATGTACCATAATATATAGCAATTCACACCACCACCCCTAAACACAGAGGGGATGGCGGGAGGGTAAATTGGACTGCAGCAATGTGGATCCTCGAACATCTACATTTATGGTAGGTACAAAACTGTACTATGTTCTTCATTCCACATTGCTGCAGTCCTAACCATTGGGTAGAATCCCAAAGCAGAGGTAAGGGAGGCTGGCAAATCATAAGGAAGCAGGAGCTGTCAACATGCCTTGCAAAATAGCTGTGGCAAAACCAGCCCTAGATTTAGAGTAGAGAGGAAGGTGGTAATGCTTAGAGAAAGTATGCACTGAACTCCAAGTAGCTGCCTCCAAAATATCCTTAGTTGCCACCCCCCTTAGAAATGCTGTTGAAGTGGCAGTAGCCCTGTGGAATGAGGCCTAATCCCAGCTGGAATCTCCTTGCCATGATGGGAATAACAAAATGAAATGCAAAACCCAATCCACTTAGAAATAGTTTGCTTAGACACAGGCTTGCCCTGAGAACTCAAAGCAAAAGAAACAAACAACTGCTGAGACTGCCTGAAATCCTTAGTCCTGCTTAAATAATAACGCAACTGCCTATGTACATCTAAAGTGTGCAAAATCTTTTCCCCTTTATTTTGGGGATCTGCATAGAAAGTAGGCAAATGAATAGTTTGGTTTAAAGCCACACTAGAAACCACCTTAGGCATAAAGGAAGGATTAGTACGTAATGATACCCTATCCTTATGGAAAATCAGAAAGGGCTCTACTGCCATAAGGGCCTGCAACTCAGAAACCCTTCTTGCAGAAGTAATAGCCAACAAAAAAGCAGTCTTCCATGACAAATATTTCAAATCAGCAGTACCCGCAGGCTCAAAAGGTTGTAGAGTAAGTTTTTCCAACACAAAATTGAGATCCCAAGCAGGAGTAGGAGCTCTACGTGGGGGTCTTATATTCTTTGCCCCTCTGAGAAACTGCTTGAACAAAAGATGCGAAAACAATGGTGGGTCACAATCATAGTGAGCTGAAATTGCTGCAGCATGAATCTTAATGGAAGAGAAGGACAAACCTTTGTCCAATAACTCAGTAAGATATTGAAGAGCCACACTCAAATTAGGCTCAGAAATCTCCAAATTCTTTGCTGCACTCCAAAATAAAAATCTCTTCCATTTTTCTGCATACACTTTCCTTGTACTAGGTCTTCTAGCTTCCATAATCACATTTAAAACTTGTTGAGGAAGTTGAGACCGGCTGTCTCTCAAAACAGAATATGCCATGCTGTTAGATGAAGAGAGCGAAGCTTGACATTGAGCAGGTGGCCGTCTCTCTGAGACAAGAGGTGTGGAATCAAGGGTAAAGGCCATGGGGGCTTCTTTACTAGACTCCTCAGTAATGGGTACCAGTGCTGCCGAGGCCAATCTGGAGCTATTAAAATCATCCTTGGCTTGTCTTGTCTGACCTTTAGAAGCACCTTTGGAAGAAGAGGCAGAGGTGGAAACGCATACACATGAAGATTTTTCCAACTGAAAGAAAGAGCATCCACTTTCCAGGCTGTGTGATGTAACCTCTTTGTGCAAAACTTTGGCAGCTGGTGGTTTAGTGGAGAAGCGAACAGATCTATGTCTGGAGTTCCCCAGGACACTGTCAACCTTTGAAATACATGAAGATCCAGTTTCCACTCGTGGGGATCCATGATTTGTCTGCTTAACACATCTGCTAAGGAGTTCTGTGCTCCGGGCAGAAACCTTGCCTGAAGAGTTAGTTGCAAGCTGAGCGCAGTCTCCCATAAAATCATTGCTTGCCTGCACAATGGGTAAGAATGTGTTCCCCCTTGTTTGTTGATGTACCACATGACAGTTGTGTTGTCTGTTAGAATCAACACCTGCCCTGGAAGAAGTAACTCCTTGAAAGCCATTAATGCAAATTGGACTGCTAACATCTCCTTCATGTTGATATGTAGATGCTGTAGTCTGGCAGGCCACTTGTCTTGTATCCACTTTCCATTTAGATGAGCTCCCCAAGCAATGTCCGAGGCATCTGTCGTTAGAATCTGACTCGCCTCTGGCCGGGTCACAGAGAGTCCCTTGTTTAGGTGACATTCCTGAGCCCACCACAAAAATTCCTTTTGAATGCAAGGTATTATTTGAATGACAGTGTCCAAATCCTGGCAGTGCTGTGTCCATACATTTTTGAGATACCATTGTAGCTTCCTCATATGCAGTTTGGCATTGGGAAGCACCAGAATACAAGATGCCATGAACCCTAAGGCTTGAAGGACTGTCCTTGCAGTCAGCCCGGACTGAAGAGATAGCTGATGGAAGTAAGTGGAAAGATTCTTTTGTTTGTCCAGGGTTAAAAAGGCCATCTGGGCTGCTGTATTCAGTCTCACACCCAGAAAGCACATGTCTTGAGAGGGTACTAGACTGGACTTTATTTCGTTCACAGAATACCCTAGGCATCTTAGCACTGCTATGACATATTCCAGATGCTGTAGAAGGTCTTCCTTTTCTTGAGCCAGAATCAGGCAGTCGTCCAAGTAAGGATAGATTTGAATTCCTTTTAGCCTGAAGTAAGCTATCACTGGAGCCAGAACCTTTGTGAATACTCTGGGCAGTAGATAAGCCAAAGGGCAATGCAGAGAACTGATAATGAGAATTTCCAGCTCGAAACGCAGATACTTCCTGCAACACAGTCTTATAGGCACATGAAGGTAAGCTTCCTTGAGATCTAAAGTTACCATCCAATGATCTTTGCCCAGCAGAGGTAAAAGCTGTTGTAACGTCAACATCTTGAACTTGGGAATGTCCAGATAAGTGTTGAGGATAGATAAATCCAAAATTGGTCTCCACGTGTTCCCCTTCTTTGGTACTAGGAACAGGCGAGAATAAAATCCTAGGCCCCTTTCTGGTATAGGGACTGGCTGAATGGCCCCTATTTCGAGTAACAGAGAAATTTGCTTGTGAGCCTCTTCCCTTTGTGGAGGAGGAACGTCTGGCATGCCTTTGAAAGGGGGCAATGTGTGGAAATAAAACCTGTAACCGTGGTGAATGATATCCAACACCCATCTGTCTTGAGTGATTAAATCCCAATTTTCTTTGAAAAGAGACAGTCTTCCTCCCAAAGGAGCTACCAGACGAGAATCTACTGGCAGCTGAAAAGGCAGGTCATTGGGTCTGTTTACGAAAGGACTGACCCCTGCCCTCACCAGAAGTCTGAGCAGGTGAACCCCCTGTCCTAGGCCTAAAAGAACCTTGAGCTCTGCCCCTACCACGTCTAGACCTACCCCTAGACTGGGAATCAAAAGCAGGATATGTCCATCCCTTAGTAGGCCAATTTCTACTAAACTTTGGTGGCTGCACCTGCAAAAATCTTTAACAGTTTGCATAGACTTAGCTTTGTCCTCCATTTTCTTTAAAACTGCTTCCACAGGCGAACCAAATAACACATCAGACTGTAAAGGAGCATCCAAAATCCTAGTCTTAACATGCTCTGCTAAATTCTGATCCCTCAACCAGGCATGCCTGCGAAGAACAGAACTAGTGGCAGCCACCCTCGAGGAGGCCTGCACAGCATCAAAACCACATTGCAAAGAATGCTTACCCACTTGTTCAGACACATGAACTAAATCCAGCAACTCTTTACACTCTATACCTTCCGCCAAAGCATCCACCTTAGATTTCAATTGTGAAAGGAGATAATTTTGATATTTTAGCATGTGAAACTGACAATTCAACGCTCTCCTGGCTAGAGTGGAAGAAGTATACACTTTCTTTTCCCACCTATCCAAAACCCTTGCCTCTTTATCAGTGGGAACAGGATTTTTAACCACAGAGGCCTTAACACCTTTAGGCCCCTGAGAAACAGTTTCTGGGTCCGCCCTAGGACTCTTAAACAAATACTTATGAGCTTCGGGCACCCTATAGTACCTATCAGGTTTAACAGGAGCAGGAGGCAAAGAGTCAGGGTTCAGGGAAGCCTCTGCAAAAACATCTTCCACCACATTCAACACAGGAGGTATAGCTAAGGGCCTATATTGGGGTAAAAATAAGAATTCCCTAAGCCTTTTCCTGGAATCAGAGTAATCTTGGCCTTCCCATTTAAAGTGTTCCCTCATGGAATGCAGAGTCTCTGAAAATGAGAAATCCTCAGGAGGAGAAGCTGTAGGTGTGGAATCATCCACATCAGAATCAGAATAAGGAGGAAACTCCTGCAAGTCTTCCGCAGAAGACTCCGAAGCCTCTGAATACTGTTCCAAACTCTCAAACTCAGGTTCCACCCTAGGCCTCTTATCAGGAGGGGGCATAGAGCCTCTAATCATAGTAATTAAATCTTCTGCCATTTTAAGCATATGTTTCTTAGGCACAGAACCTGAAGTGCTAGGAGAAGTCCCCGCTGAAACTGAACTTGGCCTACCTCTCAAAGAAGTTTTGGAAACAGCAGGAGAAGCTCTAACTATCTTGGGAAGAGAGGGAAGAACAGATACCTGAGAAGCCCCCTCAGCCTGGCCTACCTCCTGAGAGGGCACATCCTGTAACAGTAAAGTCTCTGCCTGAGACTCCAAAGAAACTCCTGGCAAAACCTCTGGCTCCACTGAGCCTTCTAAAGAACCGACGTCCGGGACTGCCGGTTCATCAACCCTAGGCTTTGCTGTTTTATCTTTGCGCTTTTTGGACGAAGCGGGCGTCGGAGCATCCGACGGCATTTTGTAATTGCAACGCTTCCCAAACACTAACCTGGCACAGTCTAACCTTCTCTTAATAGTGCGTTTGTTAAATCTAGCACAAGAGCGGCAACCAACAACGTCGTGCTCAGGCCCTAAACAAGGTATACACAGAGTATGGTAATCCCTATGAGGTATCTGCTTCCCACAAGAAATACAGTTATTCACTTTTTCTGACATCCGGTTAAATACTGAGGCAAGAAAAACCAAAATGTTCCCAACGGGTACTTAGCCAACTTTGATTCGGTCTGAAACTCCGACTTCGGAAATATTTCAGAACGCCAACCTGCACTCGCAAAACTGCTTCTGCATCGGACCATGCGGCAAAAAAGACTGAGGATATGACGTCGGTCATGCGCATTAGTACCCTGACGTCCTGACGTCAGTCTAATGCGCCTTGACCGACGTCAGCCATATACTTTGGTATTCGGGCCGACTGGACAGCGGACTACCCCAATGGTTAGGACTGCAGCAATGTGGAATGAAGAACATCCGTGAAATTCAAACTCCCAACACATTCAAACACCATTACAACACACACGCACACAACTAAATAAGCACACACACCTACCCTTATGATATGCAGGGGGGCGCTGCGCCCCCACCCCCCTACTTACTCTAACTCCAAGGTCACACTACATACACAAAACACCACCACACAAACTACATTCCTCTCGCACATACAAACATCACAGTAACAACACACACTACAGCCCCTACCCAACAACCTTAAACATAAATACTTACCTGAATCCATGAACACCGCGCAACACCAGAACCGCTAATTCAAAATCTCCCGCATTCAAGATTTTGAATTTCACACTTCTGGGGTTGCGATCTTCCGATCCTTCCACTTTATGAACTCGGGATACTGACTTTCGAGATTTCAGTATTTCGAGCTTATAAAGTTTTCCCATACATATATATATATATATATATATAGATACATACATACAAAGATATATATATATATATATATATACATACACACACATATATATATATATATATATATATATATATATATATATATATATATATATATATATATATATATATATACACATATAAAACACAAAATTAAAGCTACTGTGCATCATTCAGTGGCTAAATGCACATAAAAACAATGTGTACAAATGGAATGCAGACATGCTGTTGCTAAGAACCACTCGCAAGCTGCACTCCATGACTATCATCTCCCTGCCCTTTCACGCAATGGCTTTCTTTCAAGTACGTCAGCTTTTTCTTCTTTTCTCTTAGGTCTGTCACATTCACAACTAGATCTCATAACTCTGGCACTTGCTCTCAGAACAAGACTATTCTGGTCGACTAGCAGCTTGGATAAAAAACAATACCATTATTCCCTTTTACATGGTTACCTTCAGTCATAGGTCAAGTCATACAGCTCTACTACTTGCAATATATTATCAGCCTTGTAGAAATTTCATGTTGCTGTTCTATCATGTATACACTGAACACAGGTCAATCATACCTCAGATGTAGTCCCTTTAACCATCCTGGTCACCAACTTCTAAAGGGTGTACATTTTGTCAATTCTTTTGACAGTACCATCTGCACAAATGTTATTAACGTACACAATTTAAGGGCTAACCAGCACCCTCAGAAATGAATTATGGAACGGATTAACAAACATGCAACACAGACAGCAGAGCTAGTGTAGAGGCAATAGCACAGATAATGTCTAATTCAAGGTCAGTGGAGTGGAAAAGTGAGACAGCAATATATACATGAGTAAATGCTCCAGATGCATAGGTTATTATGTCACCACGGTCATGCTGTATACCCTTGCAAAAATCCCTGTTTCCATAGAGCTCCTTGCACCCCCTACCTGAGCTCCACTACTGTATTCTCCATGGCTTCCTTCTGCATACCAGACATCAGCAGAGATCAAGGCACACTGACTGCTGCTGTTGTGCAATGACTATATATGCATCTCTGATGCTTAAATGCCTGGAGAGAAACACACCCAAGAAAGACAACATGACACTGTACATAAAACAGATTCCCAGCTAGAAAAATTAATCACTAAACAAAAACTGATGTAACTATGTGCACACATCCCAACTACCTTTTTACACATCTCTGTTCGAGCCAGTGGCATTGTGGGTACAAGGAAAGTGCCACTCAGCTGACCAGTGTCCTAGGCAAGGATTCAACCCATAATACTTAGTGTACTGCAACAGTGATCTAAATGTTGAACATTACGGGGAGTTTGTCTAGTGAGATGGAATAAATCAATGCACTATTAGGTCAGTGATAAACAGTTCAGCAGATCTGCTGCATCAAGCAAAAGATAAGTTAGTGAAATAGGAGAGGTATTTTAAGGATAAGGTACTGTTTTGCCAAACTGAGACATTATTTCCATCTAGTATGGCTTAGGGTTGAATACGGAAGATTTTGCAAGTTAGGCTTATTTTTTTCCCATGTCTAAGGTTAAGAAACATTTTACAATATGTGGAAATATAAGACTGCTTCCAAGCATCCCAAGCTAAGTCTCGTAAGATTTTTTTCTGAAATTATGACAGAGCCAAGGATACTTAGATGCAACCTATTTTGGATTAGGAATAACACTGAATTAAAATACTTTCAAGTGACACACGGATATAGAAGAATCAGATAAACTATCCAGAAGTGCAGCTCTAGTTAATCCAACAGCATCTGCCAAAGGGACAGATATTTACTAAATACTCCTAGGTACTACCTGAACAACACTACTGACTATGCTTTTTTTTTTACACCCCCACTCCTGTACTGGACAGCCATAACCTGCACATATCCTCTTGACAATCTTCTTCTTTCTGTTTACTTCTGTCAAAACTTAACCACCCTTGTCTGCAACCTCATAAACTTCCCTCAATTGGAGTTCTCCCTATCTCACTATACATCCACAACGTGCATTTCAAAATCTTTTGTTCAGTCCTTTACCATCCTGAAATATTTTTTCTGTTTCTCTAAATAAGACAAAGTCGATGCAAACCTTTTAGCATCACTTCATCTAATCTTCAGTTTTAAAGACTTCCTAGACAATTTATTCAAAAGATACCAGTAATGGATTCAGTACATAATACTGTAGTTTCTCTGCTAGTGATTAACATATAATTTGTTTTTAATTAAATGCTGTAGATCAGAGAGCATGTGCTATGTGCTGTATCTTTAAGAAGAATATCAAAGGTTGAGTGTGCACATATAAATGTTGAGCACATGCCATTCCTAGCGCCATTTTGAGAGTGCAGCCAGGGAGTAAGCATGTATGATTACAACAGTTAGTTTGTATAGAAGTTACTTAAGTTAGTCATTAAACTTTTATCGTGATGTGTTTGTATAAAATAAAGCTGCCTGAACAGAACCCACAAAGACTCTTTTATTGTGTCTAAAGTAGGAGACAGACATGGTGAAGTGTGACTGAAGAGAATAAGATTTGGAGCCATGAAGTGCAGAGATGACAGTGAAGGTAAACTAAAAGTAACGAGCATGAAAAAGAGCCAGAAAAGAAGCAAAGGGAATGAGAATATACACAAACTACTTATTTCATGTAAAGAACAAAACGGGATTAGAAGGGCACAAAACACATTATTAAACAAGTGGGAGGCATAAAAGGCTTACTAACAAAGAAATGTTTAAAGTAAAGGTGTTTGATGAAACGATTAACAGAAAAGTAAAATGAGCATGTTTAAGGCAAAACGGGCATGTTTAGAGTAAAACAAGCACAAGAAAGTACAATGGGCAGGAAAATAGATTAAACAAGCAAAATGAATATAATAAGGGCAAAAAGGGGCACATTAAGTATAAATTAAGCATTGCGACTGCATGTTTTTTGGCAAAGTGCTATGTTTTGACATAACTACAACTTTGTATTTTATCAAGGGCATAACTAAAGTTATGTGAAGTATCTCTAAGTATGTAAAAGTGCTTACAATGTGTGCTTATTACTTTGCATGTATTTCAAAGAGTCATTTGTGTGCAAAGTGCAACTATCTCGTGAAGTGCAGAGTATAGCCATTTCAAAATGTTCTTGTGCTGGGTGTGTCTATTTGCAAAGTGCCACCATTGCAGTGTGTTCCTTGCACTGTAAAGAATTGCCTAGAAAGGTACCGCCATTTTGGGGACATTTCAGTGTGTTGTGTACTGTTTATTCGCAAAGTGCCATTACTTTGAAATGTTACTGAAACTGAGCTTCTCCTGTCCAGTTCATTTGCATTGTGCAGTTATTTGAAGTGTTTCTTAAAATGATGATAAATTACTTTAGCAATACAATAATTTCAAAAGCATTATAGCACACTAAAAAACTTATTTCAGAAAGGTAATTACACAGAGGCTTGGATTGTGCAGTAATTTGATATGTTTCTTACACTAAGGTGATTTCGTGCAATATAGTAATTTCAAGTTTGTTCTGATTTCCTGCTAAGGAGTGTATCATATAACTTGTTTGCAGTTAAAACCATTCTCTAGAGTCTCCTTGATCCTTTATCTGTTTAAACATTTCTGAAGTTCTTTTTTTCTACCTAAGTAGTGTGGGTAGTGTAGCATTGTCCATAGTCAGGCTTGTGTTTTTTTGGGCCTAGTTGTTCGTTAGTAGAGGCTGTGTGTCTGAGCACAAGTTCCAGGCCATTGTAGTGTAGCCAAAGCCAGTGTAGCATTTCCTTGAGAGTGAATTGTTTATTGTCATTGGCTGACTGGGATTGCCTAGACTACGGCTTGGAGTAAGCAGCTGAATGATTCTTTCAAGCTTTTTTTTAAAGCTGTTTCAGGTTTCAAATTTGTTACTTAAGAAGTTAACTTGTGAGTGTTTCTGACATTTCACACTGAGATAATGGGAGGAAGGGCTCCGAGCCAACTAATCTGTGATATATAACACTAAGTATCCTGTTTTTTTGCCTATTTTTATGAGTTATTTATAGCACTTTTACTGTCAGCATATACTTTTCTAGCTAGTTTCACTGTGTGTGAGGTATTAACTAGAAATGTTCTATAATTGTTAAGCATCTGGTTGGGTTTGTTTGTTCTGATTTTTGTTTCCCTCACTCCCCTATTGGTATCCTGTTTTTATACTTGGTGGCTTTGCAGTTGCCAGCCACTACTGTAAACTTGATCTGGGACACTCCTCCCAGTCTAGTGTCATTACTTCATTCTACCTAATCCGGGGAGAACATTTGAGAAGGCCAACCCAGTTAGTTTCTGCTCCTCCTTTCCCCTTTCCATAAAAAAAAAAAAAAAAAAAAAAAAAAAAATTCTAAGCTTGTTTCCTGCAAGTCTAGTCCAGATACAGATTTACTGTATCCAGGACTCTTTATAAGCTTCTGAGCACCCAAGCCTTTCTGTGTTGGAGGGAAGACTTCTAGCTTAATTTTGTTTCTTAGAACTAGCCAGTTTTCTAGTTTCAGCACTCAAATCTGTTTCTTTGAGCTCAGCACTTGTTCAGAACTCATTGTAAGCACTAAATAAGCTACAAATTACTACAGCACTCAACTTTCCTCACTTGTCTAGAGGAAAACAGTTTTTAGTACTTAATAAATAAGCACCTATCCCAGGCATGTCTAAGGGTCAACTCCCAGTGTTTTCTCCTGTCTACCTAATGAATCTGGGCTTCTTGGGGCAATGCAGCAATTGCCTCATGTACACAGACAACCCTCTCCTCCTATCACCCAACACTACAACCTGTGAGAGATGCACTTATATAGCCAAACTTGAAGCAAAGCTCTCTTCACCCAGGACTGGACTAGACAGTCAAGAGGAGAAGGTAAACACTTGTACCACACCACACTCCTCACATAGTCCCTCAAAACCTACACCACCAAAACACACACACAGAAACACAAAACACACACCTACATTCGCAGTGGCTCTCATTAAAAATCTACCCAAGCAACACGGACCTCCAAAGCAGAAATGCATGCAACCTCCACCCACCCAACACAACCCAAAGCCCACATACTCAGTATGCCACACAACCACAGCCCATAAGGCATAACAACGTACCCAACACTCTAGTCATAGGTGACTCTATAGTCAGGCACACTGATGTTCCACTCACCAGGCTAAACAAGGAAAAAGTTACTGTCAGCTGCCTGTCAGGTTCCAGGATCCATCACATAATGCACACACTCAGGTCACTCCACAAGTACAAATATGACTCTGTCATTGTCCATGTTGGTGTGAATGATCTGAGATGTACCTCCTTGGACTACATGAAAAGAGACATGGAGGAGCTGTCTGATCTTGTAGCCCAGGCAGGTATGACCCAAGCCCGGAGTAGCATCCTGCCATCACCCAGAATGATACCACAGTACAAGGACAAAATGATTGACTTCAACAATTGGCTAAGCTTCTGGTGTCACTCTAAGGGGATCCAGTTTCTGTCCGACTGCGATGACATGATCGACAAACCACAATGCTTTGCTAGAGACAGATGGCCTGCACCTGTCACCCTTGGGATTTCGGATACTGGTAAAGGCTCTTGCCACCCCTATAGTGCCTTTTTTAGGCAAGGTTCAAATGACAAACTCACCACCGTAACAGGTACAAGCAAGCAAAATCTGAGGGTAATGCTACTTAATGCTAGAAGTCTAAACCTCAAAATGCACTCACTCGAGGCACTCCTTAAAATGTAGAATACAGACATCTTTGCAGTGAACGAGATCTGATTCAAGGCTCCAGAGAGCACCCCTGTATTACCAGGCAATAATTCATACCACACCTTTCGGCCACCTAACCTGTACTGAAACACTAAAGATGGAGGCATGTCCATATTCATTAAGGATATCCACACCTCCGGGCTAGTTGCTCGGCATAATGCATCAGAGATTATACAAGTGCAGCTAACTCTGGGCAAGACCGCAATCCAAATTGTACCTTGCTACAGATCTCCCACCATGCCCCAGGATTCGCACTCCTCATTTCCTGATACACTGGAAAACATTAGGGCATAACCTAACACCCTAATAATGGGTGATTTCAACTACCTCACCATTAACTGGGAAAACTACTCATGTACCAACTCTTGTGCTCAACGTTTTCTGGAATTCATAAATTCCAACGCCTTGGATCAACTTATTCACACCGCACCAGGGGCAGCAATATCCTAGACCTAGTCATTACCAACATGGGCAACTGGTGTTCCACAGAGGTCAATTCCTCGTTGGTCAGATCCGACCACAAGCTAATCACCCTAGACATCCACATTCCACCCCCACCCCCCATTAAGGAAATCACCGTAAAAAATTTCTCCAAAGCTAACTTCATGCTTAAGACAGAAGTGGCAAACTTCACTACACCCATGCTGATGGACAACAGAGATATGACTGCTGAATCCTATACAAATGCACTTTAAAAGCACTTACACAAGGGCATGGATTGTGCAAATCCCCAAGAGAACCAAGATGCTATCCTCCAAAAAAAGGAAGCCAATCTGGTGGTCCCCTGCCATAACCAAACTCTACAACAGAAGAAAGAAATTTTTGCAAAAAAAGAGTAAAATCCCATGATTGGAGGAACTCCGTGGTCAGCCTCAGTAAGAAGCCAAGATCCTTCATAAAATCCTCCAAAGGTAGTTACGAAAACAAAATCGCCACTGATTCTAAAGACAACCAAAAAGCATTCTATAGCTATGTCAAGAATCTCAATGGCAACACTCAGATCTGCTCTGAGTTACAGCACAATGACACTAAATATACAGAACCAACTGATATTGCCAACATCCTGGCAGACAGGTTCAGTGCTAACGATCTGGCACCCCACTAAGTACCATGTTCAATCATAGCCTCACCTCAGGCTTTGTGCCCACTGAATGGTGCACAGCAACGGTTATCCCACTCCACAATGGGGGAGCCACTATGGACCCTGGGAACTACCACCCCATTAGCCTGACGAGCCTGGTCTGCAAGGCTATGGAACATATGGCAGATTATGTCTCCTAAACCTGATAGACTTCTTTGAAGCGGTCACCAAAGCCGTAGATGAGGGCATGGTAGTCCACACAGCCAATCTAGATCTCGCCAAGGCTTTTGACACCATCCCCCACACTGGAATTATAGATAAACTCACTAAACTAGGTATAAATCCCTATGTCATAAGATGGGTTGCCAACTGGCTCACTGACAGAACCCACACTGTGAAAGTAGCAGACTCTATATCCAACTTCAGACCAGTGACAAGTGGAGTCCCACAGGGTTCAGTTCGAGGTCCTCCCCTGTTTGGTATCTACTTCTCTAAAGTACAGGCTAACACAGAAGGTCTTTGGCTAACAAAGTTCGCAGATGACTGCAAGCTAGGAGCCATAATCAAAACTCCTAACGATGTAGACATCCTACAAAAGGGCCTCACTGAGACAGATGCCTGGTGTCAAAGCCACAGCCTCAAGCTCAGTGCCAAAAAGTGCACTGTCATCTCTTTAGGTAAAAACTTTGTACCCATGAACTACCACATAGGCGGTAGTCTACTTAACACCGAAAGTGTGATAAGAGACCTTGGGACACAGGTGGACAGTAGTCTCTCCTTTGATAATCACATTGCCACAGTAGTCAGGAAAGCCTTCTATGTGGCACACCTCATCACAAAATGTTTCTCATCCAGGAAAAAAAAGAGGTCATTGCTCCCCTCTACTCATCACTCATTAGACCCATTATAGAGTACAACACCCCTTTTGGTATGTACCTCACAAGACATCTACAACAACTGCAAAGGCCACAGAAATACCTCACAAAGAGGATTACCAGCCTCAAACAGATGCCTTACGCAGACCGTCTAAAAAAAACTCCATCTTTACTCTGTCGCATATCGCCTACTCAGAGGCGATATCTGCCTAACATACAAAGTTATGACAAACCCTGAGCTGTTGGACATGCTCCACACTTAAAGAAATCCCAATCCCTCTGAGCTACACGCTCTAGGGACCTAAACCTTGTCACCACAATAAACAGAACATGCTGGAGGGATAGATTCCTGTCCCAGAGACTTCCCATACTCTGGAACAAACTACTTATCTATATCAAACAAAGCTCCTCATTACCACTCTTCAAGAAAAATCTTGAAGATTGGATGGGAGATAGGAAATTCACCCCAGGTATCACTTCTGTGGCTCTGCTTGACAGAGGCACAGGAAAATAATTTTCTTGGGTGGCAAAAGCCACGGTACCGTTTGGCTAGGCTTGTATAGGCCCTAGGGCCAATAGCCTAGTACCCACCTATGAACCTATTACAGTGCCCAAGAGAGACTTATTTCGTAAAATTTAGTTGTACAGAGGCTCACTGTACTATTGAGCAAAGTTAAAAGTACTGGCTTAAATTTCTGGTGTGTGTGTGTGTGTGTGTGTGTGTGTGTGTGTGTGTGTGTGTGTGTGTGTGTGTGTGTGTGTGCGTGTGCGTGTGCGTGTGTGTGTGTTCGTGCTCATGTGCAAAACCCTTCACGGGTATGTGTTAATATGGCAGATGGATTTCGAAAGCCCTTACCTCTTGTATTAGATCAGAATATTGCAGAGAATTGGAGAATATTTGAGCAAGAGTATGATATTTTTATACAACCAGCTTTTTGAGATAAAGATGCATGCACCAAGGCATTCATTCTGCTAAACTAGGCTGAGTCAAAGGCCATAGAAAGAGAGTGTTCATTTGTGTATGCACCAGCAGTGTATGAAGGAGAAGGGGAAAACCATCATACTGTTGTATAGGCTGAGTCAAGTGAAAACCCTGCATTTTTGAAGTGCAAGTTCAGAGAAATGTGCAACCCCCAGACAAATATTGCACTGGAGAGGCATTTGTTTTACACGACACATCAGAAACAAGGGGAAACTTTTACAGCGCTTATACAACTGATCTGAGAAACAAGGTTAAAACGTGTCAGTTTGATGACTTAAAAGATGAGTTAATTAAGGAAAGGCTCGTGTGGTATTAACAGTGCTGCTGTGAGAAAGATCTTGCTGCGTGATGAGTTAATGTTGAGTAAAGCCATAATGATTTGCCAAATCCATGAAATGACAGAAAAAAACACAAGTATGCTGGCAAGTAACCGGAGCATGGTTTCAGCAGGCTCCAGAGCAAATGTAGACAACATGCAGCATGTGCTAAACAAATAGGCCTACTAAGCACGTAGCAGCCACTACCCCCTGCTGACTCAAGAAAACTGCACAGTTTTCCAGTAAATTCTAAGACCAGTTCAGTTAAAGGATGTACCTCAGTGCAGTGCAAGCATGAATCAGCAAAACCCAAGTCCAGCTTTATTAGGTTTCGCAATTGTGTTGCAAATCATGAGTCTAAAAGAGAGAAATACTTAGCATGTGGTCAGCAATGTCACAAGTGTAGCAAATGGAACCACTTCCAAAAAGTTTGCAAATCGGGTAATAATCGCTCAGTTGTAAAGAAAGGTCACACAAAAAAAGCAGGTTGATCAAGATGCAGCAGTCAGCTTTCTATGTGGATGGTGCATCAGTAATTGGTGAAAGAGTTGATGCAGTGAATTTATTGGCAAAGAGCGAAGTGTTCTGTAAAGTCCGGATCAATGGTAAATCCACAGAGCTTAAAGTAGACACTGGTTCAACGTGTAATGTTATATCAGCAGACACATTTGCTAGAGTGAGAACTAATGAGCTACTCAGTGAGGCCAGTAGTGTGAAACTTGTTGCTTATGGAGGTGGAGAGATTCACACCGAAGGCCCAGTGATGCTTTCATGTTATTTGGCCAAGAACTGTTACAACTTGTTATTCTATGTAGTCAGAAGATCAGTACAGTCTTTACTGGGCCTCAAAGACAGTTTCAGAATGAATCTGCTTTCTTTTCCCAAAGAAGTTAATCACATCAGTGCATCTTCTAGTTCTAATTTTTTTGAAGTCATTTTCTCAGAGTATGCTGATATTTTCAAAGACAGGTTGGGCAAACTTCCAGTAGTGTATTCTATGAAGTTTAACCCAGAGGTCACTCCAGTAGTCAGACCAGCAAGAAGAGTCCAGATAGCTATGCAAGATAAAGTTAAGGCTCAGCTGGACAAAATGGTACAACAAGCTACAATTTGTCCAGTTACAGAACCAACTGAATGGGTGCTGTCTATGGTAGCAACTCACAAAAAAGGCTCAGATGAAATCAGAATATACATTGATCCAAGAGATTTGAACAAAGCATTGAAAAGACCATATCATCCAATGCGCGCAGTCAAAGAGGTCACAGCCCTAATACCAAATTCCACTGTTTTTTCAGTTTTGAATGCAGAGGGTTAATTTTGGCAATTGATGCTTGATCGCAAATCCTCATTACTAACCACTTTTGGTACTCCCGTTTGGCAGATACAAATTTCTAAGGATGCCATTTGAAATAAATTCTGCAAGTGAAGTCTTTCAGCGTGCAATGGAGCAAATTTTTTGGGTTACCCTTGTGCCATAATAGTCGATGATGTATTGGTTGGAGGCAATGGTGAAGCAGAGCATGACAGAAACTTAAAGAAAGTTTTAGACAGAGTACGTGAAGTGAACTTGAAGCTCAATCCTCTGAAGTGCAAATTCAGACTCCAGAAGTTACATATGTAGGTCATTTGTTTACCAGTACTGGCCTGAGACCAGACCCAACCAAACAAGCAGCCATTCTTGAGAAGTTTCTTAGGCATGGTCAACTATTTAGGCAAGCTTATACCAGACTTCAGAGAGTCGACAGCACCTTTAAGCGAACTAACGCACAAAAATATTGCATGGTCATGGTTAAAACAGCATTAGAAGGCATTTGAAGAGCTTGAGCACAAAACTGCCACCCCACATACATTAAGATACTATAATGTGAACAAACCAGTTACACTCTCCTGTGATGCTTCAAAATTTGGTCCAGGCGCAGTTGTAATTCAAGAGGGCAGACCAGTAGCCTATGCATCTAGAACACTTACCCAAACTGAGATGCAGTATGCTGAAATTGAGAAGGAACTTTTGGCAATAGTATTTGCATGTTCCAAGTTTCATTATTATATTTATGGTCTAGCTATTCAGATTGAAATTGACCAACAACCTCTAGTTACTATTCTAAAGAAGCATGTGCATTCAGCTCCTAAGGAATGATGCTCAAATTCCAAATGTACAACTTCAAAATGGTCTACACGAAAAGCAAACTACTCTATCTGGCAGATACCTAATCCAGATCGCCTAGGAATACAATGGAACAGCTAGACAGAGACACTTTTGTTCGACTTTGATGTGATGGCAGTGAATAATTTCTCTACCACTAAGCTTGATGAGTTGAGATCACACTAAGACTGATCCAGTTTTGCAAAAGCTCAGTCACTACCTTAATGTTGGATGGCCGTCAAAGCAATCTAGTGTACCACCAGAAGTGCAAACCTATTTTCCCTACAGAGATGAAATGTTGATGGAAGATGGCATTATTTTCAAAGGTCCTAAAATTATTGTTCCTGCTTCCTTACAACATAAGTACATCCAGATTTTGCATCATGGTCACCCATGTTCTGTTTCCACTAAGAGGTAAGCGAGAGAATTAGTATTTTGGCCTTCATTACTAAAAAACATTGATAAAGTACTTTCTTCTCATTTAGTATGCTATAGTACTAGATCACACTTGAAAAGAGAACAGTTTCAGCTACAACCAGTTCCTGAACTACCTTGGTCGACAGCAGCCACTGATATCGTCGAGTGGAACAATCAATACTACTTGGTATTGGTAGACTCTTATTCAAATTAGTTTGAGATTGAGCCACTACCTAATCCAACATCTACTATTGTTATTACTATGCTGAAACATCATTATTCAGTACTTGGTAATCCACATATAGTTATTTCTGACAATGGTACTCAATTTACTAGCCAGTTGTTTCAGAAATTTGCAAGAGATTGGGACTTTCTACACATTACCAGCAATCCTGAGTAATGGCCTAGCTGAGCATGCTGTCCGGAGTATGAAACAACTACTTGAAAGGTCAAGACGCGACAATTCAGATGTTTTCTTAAATGTCCTTTACTTTAAGAATGTACCACGTGATGATGTTCTCGGATCTCCAGCCCAACAACTTCTTTCAAGGCAAACTAGAACTATGCTTCCTATTACCACCAATCTACTAAAGCCTAACGCCAAGAATAATAAGACCATCGAGGCTCAATTATTTAAGCAGCGTTCTATCCAGAAGTCATTGTACAACAAGTCGAGCAAACTTCTTTCTCCATTAAGCGAAGGAGAAACGGTCAGACTTCACACAGAAAAAGGTTTTGACCAGATTGTTCAGGATATCTGCCAATAACTTGTCCTGAGATCCTACCTTATAGACTCGGAAGGTATGTAGTACAGGAAAAACTGTAAACATCTATTACCTGTACCAGAATTATCACCACAACATTGTTACAGCAACTTAGACTCTAAATCTCAGAGTGAACCAAATGTTTCCATCCCAGAGTGTGTTCCTACGTCTGATTTCATTCCTGAAGATGTTCCAAGTAAATCAGAGGTTGAACATTTTTCAGAGACAGCTCCAATAGTCAAGCCCAATTCCAAATGTTGTCACATGTTATGGACGAATATCTAAGCCCAGTGTGAAATATGTAGCAACATGATGCATTATATATTGTATAAATGCATGACTAACAATTGTCTGTACTATCCATGCCAAAAAAGTTTCATAACATTGCATGTTTGTTTTCAAGAGGGAGGATGTAGATCAGAGAGCATGTGTTATGTGCTGCATCTCGAAGAAGCACGTCAAAGGCTAAGCGTGCATGTATAAATTTTGAGCATGTGCCATTCCAAGTGTCATTTTCAGAGTGCAGCCAGAGAGTAATCATGTATGATTACAGCGGTTAGTTTGTATATGTTACTTAAGTTAAAGTCAGTAAATGTCTGTCATGATGTACTTGTATAAAATAAAGCTGCTTGAACAGAACCCACGAAGACTCTTCTATTGTGTCCAAAGTAGGAGAGTGACAAACACCCTATCCCATTTCCCTGATGTTTGTTTTTTTTTCTCTCAACTAATGAACAATAAGATTGTAGTTTGTGCCTTTAATATGTGCACCCTTAGATCATCTTTATTTTCCATGGTGGTATGACAAAGTATAGTGGTATAAAATCTTAACATAACCTTAGATGTCCTTCTGTTCTAAATGCTGCTGTATCCATAACATGAGGGAGTCGGCCTCCGGTTGACTCATACGTCCAGCTGTTTCACAAAAGATAAATGCTACTGTGAAGGTACATTTGACAGCCTGCATCACTCAGCGTACATCAGCCATAAACACAAGTGGATGCTGCCAAGAATCAGTGACTATGGAGTGGGTACTCAGGAGTCAGGCAAGTGTCAGGGGAAAGGCAGGGTGGAAACTATACAGCAATACAGTAGAGGTCATCTAAGGTTATGGTAAGATTTTACACAACTATACTATGTCCTTCTATTCATATGCTGCTGTATCCAGAACATGAGGGAGAGTGCAAAGCTCATGCAATTAAGGATTGGGAGGGGGAGCTGATTTATTTTCCACAAAGCCATACAGAATTGCCCTGGCAAATCCTGCTCTGGACCCGGAAATTATATCCAACTTGTAATGTTTGGTGAAAGTGTGGACAGATGACTATGTACCTCCCTCTAAAATTGCAGCTGTATCCAAACCCTTAAAGAAGGCCCCTGATGAGGACACAGCCCTACTGGAATGTGCCTTTACTGCGAAGGGGAGCCTTTTATCATGAGCTGTGTAGCAAAAGGAAATAGTTTTTGAGATCCAGGAGAAAATGGTTTACTTGAAAACAGGCTGCCCCAGGGCTCTTGGGTGAGGAGTCTGTCTAATTTACAAACTGAAGCATGTCTTTGTTATAAAGGTGTCTAAAGGGAATCAATGCCCTATCACCCATAGAGTAAGGTTTAGGGTGGATATTTGGAGGTGTATAAAAGTTCCCTTCTGTGGGAGTAGGTCCATCCTGCAGGGGTAACTTGTGGTGATTGCCCTTGGCTAGATGATGTAGAAGGGGGAACCAGTGCTGCCTTGGCCAAAAGGGGTCACCAAGAAGATTTGAGGTTGTTCTCTGTGAATCTTCACCAGAACTTTTTGTATGAGAGGAAGGGGGGGAGCATAAGCAAACACCCCCTTCCATGGGAAGGAAACAGAATCCGCCTTCCATGTCCCAGGGGTGAATAGCCTGGTGCAATTAGTTGGGAACAGTCTGTTCATGGGGGAGGCAAACAAGTATACCTGAGGAATACCCCATCAATGGACCATATCCAGAAACATATCCCTGTTTAACATAAATTCGTGGGATGAACCTGCTTAGACAATCTGCCATCACATTCTCGGCTGAAGATATGCAGATGGCTACGAGGGATACTGGTCTCTGTTGGGCAATCTCCCATGCCTGGAAAGCCAATCTGCATAGGATGTAGGCCCTTGTTCCCCCTTGCTTGTTGATGTACCACAGCATAGTGGTGTTGTCTGTGTACCATCTCAGCACTCCTGGATGGATATGATTCTCGAAGATTCAAAGGGAGAATATTAAGGCTCTCATCTCCCTGACGTTGATGAAATTCCTCTGTTGGGGGTGGGTCCAAGTGTCCCTCACTCTCCAGTCTCCTAAAGTTACCCCCCAACTTGAGTCTGAAGCATCTGTGTACAGATCCTGATTGGGGGGGAGACCTGGATTGTCTGCAATCTGAGCAATCCACCACTCCAGTTCCCTGGATAGGACGGGTAAGTGCGGTACCATAAACTCCTGAGGGTGCAGGTGCTGTTTCCAGACTGTTCTTAAGTACCATTGAAATTTCCTCATGTGTAGCCTTGCTAAGGGTACCATGGGAATGGTGGAGGCCATGAATCCCAGGAGCCTCAGAAACTCCCTGGCGGAAAGGGGCTTAGAGAGAAAGAATTCCCTGGAAATAAGAGGTGAGGGTCAGAATCTTGTTTGGGCAGAGACAGGCTATCATTTGCTCTGTGAAAATCCCGCATCCTAAGAACAAGCGGTCCTGTGAAGGGGTCAGAGAAGATTTTTGAAGGTTTATGGTAAACCCCCGACCTCTCAGTAGGGAGATGGCATAGTCCAGATGCTGTTGAACCACCTGTGGAGGCAATGCCTGGATGAAGATATCGTCCAGATAAGGGAAGAGTTGGATCCCCTGCATTCTAGCGAAGGCAATGACTAGGGCTAGGCACTTTGTGAACACCCTTGGGGCCGTAGAGAGACCAAATGCCAAAGCACACAACTAAAAATGTGCAGAACCCACTGAGAAATGAATCAATTTTCTGAAAAGAGATAGATTGGAATGTGCAGATAGGCATCCTTTATATTCAAAATCACCATGTAGGCCTGAGAAAGGATCAGGGGAAGGAGAATTGGAAGAGTCAGCATCCGAAAGGAGGGGACCTTGAGGAAGGTATTTAGATGGGACAGGTCCAAGATAGGTCTCCAGGGACCTTCTTTCCTGGGGACCAGGAACATTCTAGAGTAAAATCCTTTCCCTCTTAGATCTTGTGGTACCTCGAATTGTGCCTTGTAAGATGAGGGCCTGCAGAACTGTAGGAAAGGAAGGCGTTTGGACTCGAGAGGGTTGAAAATGCCTTTGAAGGTTGGTCTGGACTCCCACACCATGAAATAACCTTGTTTTATGATTGAGAGGACCCAAGAGTCCTGAGTAATATGTTTCCAAGCAGGAAAGGAGAGGGAAAGATGCAAGGACAGTGGGATATCTGGGCTTAAAGCCTGCTAGTCACAAACTACCAGGTTTGACCTGAAAAGGCCCCTTTTGAGATGTAGTGGAAGGAGAAGTCCTGGAAGGAAGTCTGCCTCCTATAATCTTTCTTCCCCTTCGAGGACATGTGTCTAGAAGGCTTTCTCGAAAAGGTAGTCCTACCTGGGTAGTTCCTCTGGAAGCAGGGACACAAATATATGCCTGAGGTCCTGAAGTTCTTTGTCCTTCTCTTGAAGGGTTTTGCTCTGCAGCCGCAGAACCAAACAAGGCCTTATTATCCAAGGGTACGTCAATTAGTTTGGTTTTAATGTCATCTGGCAGAGGCTGTAGCCTAAGCCAGTAATATGCCCTGATGATTGACCCTGAGGCAGCATCCCTTGCTGAAGCCTCCACTGCATCATAAATACACTTTATAGACTGTCTAGTAACTTGGCTGCAGGAACTCAATAAGCCAACAATCTTTGCCTTATTGGAGGAATCAGGCAAGTCATCCAGTTGTTTAATGGCATCTGTCAAAAGGGCCAACAAATACTTGGCCATAAGAGTCTGACAGTTTATTGCTCTCACAGCTAAGGTGGTAGAGGTATAGACTTTTTTGCCTAATCTGTCTATGATTCTGCAGAAGTTGTATTTGCAGCCACAGAAACAGTTGATGGGTCTACAGAAGGGACCTTGAAAAGGAACTTGGCATCGTCAGGGACTTTATAAAATCTGTCATGGTGCTTTGTTGCAGAAGGTTGGGAATGTGAGGCTTTTGAAGCAGCCAGGAATGCATCCAAAAAGGCAGGATGGACAGGGGGATCAGCAGATGGGTTAGGGGACTCCATTTGCAAGAGGTCATAATACCTCTTCTGGGTTTCAGAAACTTGACTATAGTCCCATTTAAAAAAGTCCTTCATTTGTACAATCGACTCCCCAAAGGTAATGTCTTCCCCAGGGGAATCAGTTCCATTTGACTCCTCCTCTGAGAAAGCATACCCCAGAGGGTAGGCAATTTGAGAGCTGTAAGTGAAGGATTCATCTCCTGAAGATTCCTCTTCCTCAGGGGAAATGCCACCTAATGGCTTACTCTTAGGAGTAGAGGCTAAAGGGGCCTGGGCAGGAGCAGAAGCCTTGAGCAAGGCCAAGACAGCGTTAAGTAGGCCTTGGGTAAAGGCCTGCCAATCAGGGGGTTGATCCGACGACATGGTCTGAGTAGGAGCAGTATGTTTGGTTTTTTTCTTTTTGGGAGCATCTGATGCAGAGGTGTCTAAGATGCGATGGGGAGAATGAGGACCAGATGTCAGGTAACACTCTACGATGTCCGAGAGAACATCTTTACAGACAACGATTTGGGAAACCCCACACAAGCATTTGGAGATAATAGGACAAAGTCCCCCCCGGTGGCCAGATCAGACACCTGCAACTCCCTCTGAGACATGCTAACACCCTCCTTAATGTCTTATCCCCGGGTACCCATCAGCGGAAGGTCTGTGGATTCAGACTTGGGATTCCAGGCCTTCATCAGCCTCGAGAGGTACAGCTGGAAGACAGGCCACAGTTGTAGCTTTAGGCCGAGGCTTCTTGGCCTTTTTTGTGGGCAGCTCCTCCAAAGTTCCCGACGTCAGGTCTCTAGCTAAACATTTCAAATGCTGACTAAGTACAGTCTTACCGCGGCCAAATGATTCCTAAGAGTCTTAGGTGCAAAGGCCTTAAATATCTTGCAAGTGGTATGATCGTGGTCTGGGCCTAGACAGAATAAGCAGAGCTCGTTTGAGTCCTTATGTGGAACTTGCCTCCCATACTGACACTTGTCCTTTCACCTGACATTAACCCACAACACAATAGCAAGAAAGAAACAAAAACCCTTATGGGGTATTTATCTGAACTCGGACAAGCATGAAGTCACTTTCCCAAGCAAGTAACAACCAGAGCTGGCAGTGACACAGGTGGCTAAGTAGGTGGGTTCTGACATCCGTTTATGGCTGATGTATGATGATGCAGCCCATCACATGTACATTCGCAGTAGCATTTATCTTTTGTAAAACAGCAGAACGTACGAGTCAACCGGAGGCAGACGCCCTCATGTTTTAGATACAGAAGCATATGAATATAAGGACATTTATTATATTTATGCAAGTGAGTAGTACAGATGAAGCCTCCCACGTGGGTGGATGGAGGGTGCAAGGGACCCCCCCCCCTGCCAAAAAGCATAAGCTGTGTGCAGTTCACTGATCTGAGGAGACTGATTTTAGCCATTTA
The DNA here is from genome assembly GCF_019279795.1 of Protopterus annectens. Classification (NCBI taxonomy): domain Eukaryota; kingdom Metazoa; phylum Chordata; order Ceratodontiformes; family Protopteridae; genus Protopterus; species Protopterus annectens. The sequence goes on from NC_056743.1 coordinate 27,536,695, forward strand.
GGAATGAAGAACTTACTATTGGCTGTTTTACTCTATGCTTTTTCAGTGGAACTATATACTGTACATGGCACATTCCTTTTCCAAACTGTACTGCATTTCTTTTGTGTAATGCCACACTAAATTTTTTTATGACAATGCCCCCCCCTCCCGAGTCCTAATAAAAAAGGTGTTTTACTGTTACAATGGACTACACAGATAAAAAACTATGGACAAACTACCTACCGCAGTGTCTAAATCATCACTTCTCCTATTTCAGGTTTGACTATAGACAATAAAAATATGTTTTTCATCCCTTAAAGTGGCTCATATTTTGCATTACATAGTTCTTTCAGCAGTCAGGCATACGGATCTATCCATTAACAAATGCTTATGTTCTGCTGAAGTTTCTAAAAGAGCAGATGGCAATCTTAGTCCAGAAAAAAAGGCTGGGTATATTGGGGCCAATGCAGTTTTGTACATCTTCAACCTACTTTCACTTCACATCATGCTAGAATCACACATCAGCTTTCCTGCAACAAACACAGGAGTGAACAGGAACCTGCCAGCATGCAGTAATGACACTTTGCTAGTTAAGCATTAAATTAGCTGCCTCAGATATAGGAGTTTGCTACTGTATTTTCAGGTCATACAACTAGACATCCATAGGAAAATACTGTCATTAAGACAGCAGAGCAAAATGGTTGAAGGCCAGCACATCACTAAACTATATGAACCAGGACTTAATAGTGGGACAGAAAGGGAATCATGCCATTAATGGAACCATTGCTCGCTGTCCAGGCAAACGCACACAGACACACACGTATATATGTATACAATCTTATTCCTGACTATCCTTTTGCTCACCATTAAACTGGGCTACAAATTAAAATGCCAATTCTCAACATGTGGGGCTAAAAAAAACTACTGGAAATGACAATTATGGTTAGTCAAGGTGCAAAAGTAAGCATGGCCACACAAGTAAATTGAAAACTATATGCAGCAAATGCAGCCAAAGAGACATTTAACAGCCAAGAGTAATAACAGCTGGAAGTTGGATACAATGGGGAATTAATGAATGCAAAGCTAAATATTTGCACAGTTAAAATGTCAGCATTCGACACACTGCTCAAATAACACTGCAGCAGTGTATATGACTTAATCCCTTCCTACTTAAGTACCCTAAATACACATCCACAGAAAAATACATTCACACTTGGCTACAAAATGAGAGTAAAATATAAACTTCTCCTGACCTTAGCACACTTGGAAGGCAAGGGTTTAGAAAATGCACCCAAGCAAAAACCACAAGCCAGTTCTGTTACTACCTCCAGCAGACTCAAACAAATGAGTACATTTGAAGAATGTTATTAGATACTTTTGTAGCTGCTGGATTTGCACTTGGATATCATTTTTGTTAAAAAAAAACACCACTGGCCATTGCCTGCTTTTTTGACAATAGTGGACGAGCTTTCTGTTGCCATTTGCCATCAAAGGAATGATTAAAAAAGCTGCACGGAAAAACCACATGGTGCAGAAAGTTCAGAAACACAAAGTATAGAGCAGTGTTTGCCCTATGAAAGTGAACAAATCATACATGGAATTCGAAACTGTGGGGTCATACTAACTTTTCTTTTCATGGCTGGAAGTATTTCTAAATTTTAGGATTACGATCATCTGATTCATCTTTCAATATTTAAAAAATCTCTCCACCTAGGTTATTAAAAAAAATAACCAATATGATAAGTAGATGCTACCTGCACATCTCTTAAAGCAGTAGTAAGACTTCCCATACAGTTTCAACATTCAGATCAGCAGCCATCCAAATTTCAGACAGTGAAATTATACATTCACAGACTTATGGAAGGTTCAACAATTGAGCTGTCCAGCAAAACAGATACAAAATGTTAGAAGTGAAATAGGGGGGAAAAAAAAGAAAAAAATTGACTGCAAGACTGAATCCCTGACAAAAAATGTAATCCAGACACAAAAAAACAAAGTAATACCTGAATTCTTGGTATTCATCCTTGAGATCCAGTGTTACGAAAAAGGACGGTTTTGGTAGAAGGGAAAACAGAGACTGCAAAGTTGAGAGTTTGAATTTCGGAATTTTTAGAAAGGTGTTTAGAACTGAAAGATCTAGTACTAGACCCAGGTGTCTTCTTTCTTAGGTATTAGAAAAACCCTAGAATAAAATCCATTTCCCCAAGGGGACTGGGGAAGAGTTTCTATAACATCTGTTGCAAGCATATGTGACAGAATCTTAGGAAACAAGTGTGTCTGATTCTTTGGATGAAGAGGAATTCCTGATTTTGAAGGAAAGGAATCCTACTGCCATTTGTAATCATCTTGGATTATTTCTAGTGCCCAAGCATCACTTATTTGCCTCCACAAAAGTATGGAAAGAGACAAGATGGCAGCTATTTAGAGGGGTTGAGCAGGGTGGGAAGGAGTGCGTAAATCTACTTTTCTTTGTCTGGGCAGACCCCGGGGAGTCACTGCCCTTTTTCTTGGTGTCTCCTTGATGTTTCTTTTTGTACTGCTGTTTTCCAGACCTTTTCTGTCTTGTTTTAAAAGGGGTCAAGGGCTATGCTGTACTTGGGAACAGGGGAGCATTGGGAACCTGGGATTTAACATCCTCTGGAAGACTAACTGGATCCAGGCGTATGTTTGTATTACGAGTCCTGGATCCAGGCGTATGTTTGTATTACGAGTCCTGGATCCAGGCGTATGTTTGTATTACGAGTCCTGTATCCAGGCGTATATTTGTATTGCGAGTCCTGTATCCAGGCGTATGCTTGTATTATGAGTCCTGTATCCAGGCATTTGTTTGTATTATGAGTCCTGTATCCAGGCATATGTTTGTATTATGAATCCTGTGGTGGCAGCTCTAAAGACTGCATCAACTGTGTCTTAAGAGTATTCATAATATGTTTTCTGACCTGAGATGCAGATGAAAGCAAATTAGTCAATTATAATTTATAATCACAAACAAGCAGATTAGAAATTGGTTGATTTATATCAGAAAATGTGGTAAGAAGAAATCTGGCCATATGGGCTTGACACTTTATAGTTCTGAAGGCCAGGGTTGACCTTCTTGCAAAATGTATCTATTGCTCTGCTGTATTTATCACTGGGAATGGAACTGGTATGTGCTAAGGGCTTAGAAGCTCCATTCTTATCCACAGAAATGACAGCAGGATTTGTCAACGGAGTTCTGAAAAGATCATCTGTGGAGTTCTTGCACCTTATAAACCCTGTACGGTTTCTTGGGTGTAGGGAGTTGAGCATCAAGGGATGAACTTGCTGAAATTAACTCATACTCCAAAGCCAAAATGAGTTACTAGGGGAATCAGCAGTAAGAAAGTCATAATACCTCGTCTAAGTTTATGAAATGTCCTTTTCCTCCCATTTAATCACTGACTTCTCAGACACCATTTACATAATGAATTACATCTGCTGAACAGAACAACAAGACTAGACAAGACATTTTCCTCAGCCAGATTGGACGGGGTCGAGGTGTTAGCGGACCCAAGACCCATAAGCTAGGCTTTCCTCTTATGAGCCCAAGAGAAACCCTTCCTCATAAGAAGAGGGGTCATTTTTTTATATTAGAATGTGTGGTGACTGGTGTAGAGGACTGAAGAGACTGAAAGAGACTGAAAAGCTCTGAAGTACTTTTTGCAAAACTGTACCACTAATCTTGGGAACTAACACTGGCTAGAGAGTGGAAGGGAGGAAAGGTGCTTGGTTTTTCAGATTTATTTTTGAAAGAGTCCAGCTTAATAATTTTGGATGCATCAGATGTCCGGACCTCCATAAGGGAGCCTGGTATCTTCATTTTTTAAGGCCTAAGGTAATCATCTGACCCTTCAAACAAAAGAAAAAGGAGTTTTCTTTCACGGCAGCTACCAGACGTCTGGTCTTTGTGGATGAGCCAGACTCCTGATCCATACTGGCTTCCTGTGGAGCAACATCAAAGGGGTCAAGAAGATCTGACTGACAATCTGAGGGCTCCATAACAGCCACAGTGAACGTCAGTCCCATACTAGGAAACCAAGATGAAAGGCATAACTTCTTCAGAATCCTCTCTAGTGGTTCTCTTCTTTGTCTTTGCCTGAAGAGAGACTCCTGACAAGAGTTGTAGCCAAGAAGAAAAGGACAAGAGCTTTGAGTCATGACTCTAGAAACAGATTAAGGCTGTTAAGCTGATTGCAAATGGTCTTAAGGGTGTAAGAAATATCACATGAAATGATATACTGCAATTCTTAAACAAAACAGATAGGCTGTGTGGGAATCTCTGTAAGGAATCTGTCAACCTCACACACGTTTCTCTTTTGCGAGAAATAAGAAAAAAAAAATCGTACTACTTTTAGCCGTAAAATAATGGAAAATTCCCTTTACAATACTTACTTCCACAGAAAGCTGATGTACAAGCGAACCACCAAAAATTGAGCTGCAGTTTTATATTACTGTAACAGTCCGAGTTAAACACTGTCCTACAGCTCTGATATATACTTCCTCTTTGTATCCATCAACATTTGTATCTTAGTGTGCAAATAAATTTAAAGTATTCTAGTGTAGTCCTTCAGCTTAGGCAGAGAACATTATTGTCATAAGGTAATCCATGAAAGCTTAATACATCTTCCAAAAAGCTTTTGAATTGCCTGTTAAGAACTTAAGCCAACATGTAGACTGTCTACTATCACATTCATGATGTTAGTGTTTTGTTGCACAAAGACTTTTTATATTATCCTCTCCTGCAGGACTGAGCCTGATGGTGCCCCTACCTGTACCCAGTCTTCCCATTTATTCTGAGGTACTGGAAGCTGTGAATACCCAGGCTACAAGACATCCTTACAGTCCATCCATGACTACCTGGGATTCCCAATCAGCTTATGCACTCTGAGTTAAGAACAGAATGGTAGAGCGCAGAACAGGTTGCTGGTCCTGATGGGTGGCCTACCCTGTCCCCCAAAGCAAGGCATGTCTTCACATGCTGAATTCCACTGTGGATTAGTATAAAACTTACATAAGGAAGCAGGGGCTCTTTAGGCTCAAGGACCTGCTAGGTGTCACCCATGTGACAAGTGAGTGCTGTCTCCCGAATGCCAGGATGGGAAAACCAAAAAGGCTGCTCACAGCCATCCTCCACCACCAGCTCCTAGAGGCACCCAAGCCAGCATTCAAACTTGGGTCATTAGCCATGCCACTGAGCTACGGCTGTGAAAGTAATCATCATGTAAAATGCAATGCAAATTACAACACCGACATGAAGCAGCTTTTCCTTTGTTTTTGTCACTACTACAGCTTTGCTACCGATCATATGCAATGCTGCATCTGAAGACAGACACTCAGCTTGCTCACAATCTATGTTCTGTCAAGAACTCCCACCAAACTGTTGAATATGTCATTGCCTGAGGTGGCATCTTTCACTGGAACCATTTCAACAAACTCTTCTGATATTTTCATCCACTCCATGAATAACTGCAAACCAAGCTAAATTGTTTACAGCCGTGCTTTCAACTGCCAGTGAAAATTTAACTAAGGACCTGAGTTTTTGAGAAAGCATAAGTATCATGTGATAAATCAGGTCTACTTTGGTAGACCAAATATATACTTACCCAAACTGCAGACTACTGAGAAGACAACGACAAAACTGCAATCAACCAAACCTTCACATTACCAATGTTTTTTACAGGGAAATAAGACACTTGGCCGACATTTAACAAAACAACACATCTGGGTATGTCAAACCCACCCAGGTGGGGAACCACCACCCCCAACTAAATATTTCAACTCTGGGATCGCACTACAGAGAGGAAAATGGCGGTGTCATCATCTCAGAAATCAGTGTAAATTTAGTCTACCGAAGTAGATCCGCTAAATTAATATTTCTCTCATTAGTTCTCCACTGGTGAGGGATTCTGATAACCAAACACAGTTGTTGAGCTATCATATAGTGAGCCTTAACAATCGCAACACTGACATGTTGGATTCTTCTAAAGAATGACTGCTTTTTTTCAGGATTTCAACAAGTCTGTCCTCTCATACTTTCCCAGTGTACTCCTCAAAGGTCTCACTGTAGTTAGTTACTCTCTGACAATAGCAATATGTCATACAAATCAAAAATGTTGGCTTTCCAGTCACTTCATTAAATACATGCACATTTTCCTACTTTTCCTGAAGCTCATGACACAATATCCCACTTTTGTTTTCTATGTCAGCATACCTTTATGGCTTGCCTTAAATGTAATATTTTTTCAACGAGTTTGTAAATGTAAGTGCAAATAGCAGGTAAGACTGACAAACCTGATAACTAAATGATGTATCCCTTATCTGTTTGCTGGTTGTTTATACATATTTAGATAGAACACAAATACCTGCACACAGCTAAAAAAGTCAAATTAAATCTAATCAGAAACAGTGTCCAGCAAATTCTCTGTGCTCTATTAAATGCAAACACAAACAGTTCTGCTATTGTATCTGCTAGAGATGCAATGTTTGCTCTGAGTGTGTTAATGTAGAAATATAGAGAAGGTCAGAAGGAGTTGCATTGTGTCTTTGTGGACTTGGAGAAAGCATATGATAGGGTGTCTAAAGAGGAGTTGTGGTATTGTATGAGGAAGCCAGGAGTGGCAGAGAAGTATGTAAGTGTGGTACAGGATATGTACAAGGGTAGTGTGACAGTGGTGTAATCTGCAGTGGGAGTGACAGATGTGTTTAAGGTGGAGGTGGGATTACATCAAGGATCAGCTTTGAGCCCTTTTTTATTTGCAATGGTGATGGACAGGTTGACAGATGAGAGCAGACAGGAGGACCCATGGACTACGATGTTTGAAGATGACATTCTGATCTGTAGCGAGAATTAGGACCAGGTTGAAAAGACCCTGTAGAGGTGGAGATATGCTCTAGAGAGGAGAGGAATGAAGGTTAGCAGGACTAAGACAGAATATATGTGTGTGAATGAGAGGGAGGATACAGGAATGGTGAGGATGCAGGGAGAAGAGTTGACGAAGGTAGATGAGTTTAAGTACTTGGGATCAACAGTTCAGAGTAATGGTGAGTGTGGAAGAGAGGTGAAGAAGAGAGTACAGGCAGGGTGGAATGGGTGGAGAAGAGTGTCAGGAGTGATTTGTGACAGACTGGTACCAGTAAGAGTGAAAGGGAAGGTCTGCAAGAGGGTAGTGAGACCAGCTATGTTGCATGGGTTAGAGACGGTGGCATTTTGTTAAAAAGGCAGTTGTCAGAGCTGGAAGTGGCAGAGTTAAAAATGTTAAGATTTGCACTGGGTGTCACAAGGATGGACAGGATTAGGAATCAGTATATTAGAGGGTCAGCTCAGGTTGGATGAATTGGAGACAAAGCCAGAGAGGTGAGATTGTATTGGTTTGGACATGTGCTGAGGAGGGATGCTGGGTATATTGGGAAAAGGATGCTAAGGATGGAGCTGCCAGGTAAGAGGAAAAGAGGAAGGCCTAAGATAAGGTTTATGGATGTGTTGAGAGAAGACATGCAGGTGTGGTTGGTGTGACAGAGCAAGACGAGGAGGACAGGAAAAAATGGAAACAGATGATCCGTTGTGGTGACCCCTAATGGGAACAGCCGAAAGAGAAGAAGAAGAAGAAACAGTTCTGCTATTTATATGTAAAAGTACTGTTCTACAACTTCCAGAAAACACAGAAAGAACAGCTGTGTAAATCTTACCATAACCATAGATATCCCTCTCTTCCATGTTGCAGTATTCTTGGTGAGGGATTTTCTGCCTCAGGCGACCGGTACGTTGGCTCCTATACAAAAGCTTCAGCTTGGCTGTGTAGTTCCATGGGACGTCACATGTAGGGCCATAAACCAGGGACCTTAAATGTGATGTCTGTATGCACAGATCTCAGAAAGTACAGTTGTGTACACTTACCATAAATGTAGATGCTACAGTGTATTCACTGCTGCAGTCATCACATTTGTGTTATCTGCTTGCAGTAGCCCTCAGTTGGCCTGATTATCAAAGTTTTGGGTCCTGCTTCGGTTGCTGCCTCATCTTCCTTGATGTCAGGTACTCAGGGGTATAAAACATGCAGCTGATGCCATTACATCAGTTTTTCTTGCCCCAGATGTCAGGTGCCCCCCAATGGGAAGCAATTAAAAAAAAAAAAAAATATATATATATATATATATATATATATATACACACACACACACACACACACACAAAAGGTTACACCTCCAACAAAAAAGCAAATACACCAAAAAACTTTTCAGCCTAGTAAAGGAGAGTAAAGGTAGAGCCAAAAGAAGTCAGGGGGCTGGAGGGAGGGTAACCAGGACTGCAACAGTGAATACACTCTAACATCTACATTTATGGCAAGTGTACACAACTGCACTATGTTCTTCATGTTTCACTGTTGCAGTCATCACATTTGGGTAGATTTCCAAAGCGAAGGATGGGAGGAGGCATTTAGGCCAGCTATAAGACCCTGCAAGACTGCAGTGGCAAAGCCAGCTCTGGATTTAGAGAAAATTGGTAAATGGTAATGCTTGGTGAAAGTATGTACAGAACTCCAGGTAGCAGCTTCTAGGATGTCCCTGGTAGGTACACCTCTGAGAAAGGCTGTAGATGTAGATGCAGCCCTGGTTGAATGGGGTCTAATGCCCTGTGAGATAGGTTTTCCATGGTGTTTACAGCAGAAATTAATGCAACGGTCTACCCATTTAGAAATGGTTTGCTTGGAATTAGCCTTCCCCTCTGCCCCTGCAACAAACGCCACCAGTAGTTGTTCAGATTTCCTTTGAGGTTTAGTCCTGTCCAAGTAAAATCTAAGTTGGCTGTGCACATCTAAGGAGTGCAGGATCCTTTCCCCTTTGTTCTGTAGATTAGAAAAGAAGGCTGGCAAACAAATGGACTGATTAAGAGACACACTGGATACCACCTTGGGCATGAAGGAGGGATTGGTCCTGAGGGACACCTTGTCTGCATGAAAGATGATGAAAGGCTCCACTACCATAAGGGCCTGTAGTTTAGATACACTTCTTGCTGAAGTATTTGCTAAAAGGAAGGCCACTTTCCAAGAAATAAATTTTAACTCCGCACTTGCAGCTGGCTCAAGTATCCCGGTGGTGGTGCTGCGGTAGCGTTTGAGGCGTGAATTTTGATGGAGGAAAAAGAAAGGCTCTTGTGAAGCATCTCATTTAAATATTGGAGGATCTGAGGTAAACTGGGCACTGCTGTGCCCATCCCTTGAGTTTGGTTCCAGGCACAGAATCTTTTCCATTTTTCAGCATAAGACTAGTACTAGGCCTCCTTGCCTCGAAAATGACATCCAACACTTGTTTACTGAGGGATGGTAATGGAGAGATTAGGAAATTATCCAGGCTGCCAGGGTCAGGGTTTGAAGCTGAGGGTGCAGAAGCTGGCTCCCCTGCTCTGACAGCAGGGTAAGGGTTTGAGGCAGGTGCCATGGAGCCAGCAGTGACAAACTGCGTAAGAGGGGGTACCAGTGTTGGCCTGGCCAGTCTGGTGCAATCAGTATCATCCTTGGTTTGTCCTGTTTGATCTTTAGTAGTACTTTGGAGAGGACAGGCAGAGGAGGAAAGGCATAAACGGATAGATTTTTCCAGCTGAAGGACAGAGCATCCACTTTCCAAGCTCGTTTGTGGGGGAGTCCTTGTTCAGAATTTGTCCAATTGGTAGTTCTGGGGTGAGGCAAACAGGTCCATATCTGGGCTCCCCCATTTGTTTATCAACATGTTGAAATTCTTTGCTTCCAGTTTCCACTCGTGTGAGTCCATGAGATTTCTGCTTAGTTCGTCTGCCAGTGTATTTAGTTTTCCTGGCAGGAACTGAGCCTGTAGATGCACTTGGTAGCTCAAGGCTGTGTTCCACAGAGCCATGGCTAGTCTGCAGAGGGGGTAAGAATGGGTACCCCCCCCCCCCGCTTGTTTATGTACCACATAACAGTGGTGTTGTCCATCCTTACCATTAATTGTCCTGGAAGAATGTGGTCCTTGAATGGTGTCAGAGCATTCTGCACAGCTAGCATTTCTTTTTGATTGATATGTAGGTGCATTTGACTTGGGGGCTCACCTGGCAGGGAAGTGCATTCAGGGCAAATGGAACCCATGCATACTCTGATAAAGTCTGTTGTCAGGGTTTGGGTGGCAGGGGGTAGACTGAATGGTAGTCCCTTGTTTAGGTGGCAGGCCTCTGCCCACCAAAGGAACTCTAACTGCAGGCAAGGTATGATAGGGATCATTGCTTCTAGATCCTGTGAATTTTGACACCATAGGCTTTTTAAATACCAATGTAGTTTCCTCATATGCAGTCTTGCATACGGAATTAGTAAAATGCAGGAGGCCATGAACCCCAAGGCTTGCAGTATTTGCCTTGCAGATAGCAGGGTTTTTGTGGCCATTAGTTTGAAGTACATTGTCAAATGAATTTGTTTCTCTGGCGTGAGGAAAGCCATCTGGGAAGCTGTGTTCAAACTTGCTCCCAGGAATATAATTTGTTGATCAGATGTGATTTCTTTTCATTTATGGTGTACCCCAGACAAGTTAACACCTTTTGTACAAATGCCAGATGATTCAAAAGTATGTCCTGGCTTTCTGCCTGAATTAGACAATCGTCCAGGTATGGGTATATTTGAAAATTTCTTTGCCTGCAAAATGCAATGATTGGAGCTAGGCACTTTGTGAATACCCTGGGTGCAGTAAATAAGCCAAAGGGCAGTGCAGAGAACTGATAGTGCATGTAGCCTGCTTTGAAGCGTAGGTATCTTCTGCATGATTCCCTGATTGGGATATGCAGGTAGGCTTCTCTTAAATCCAGTGTTGCCAACCAGGCATCTTTGCCTGGCATAGGAAGTAACCGGTGAAGAGTTAGCATCTTGTATTTTGGAATCACCAAAAACGTGTTTAATATGGAAAGGTCCAGGATAGGATGCTAAGAGTTGTGCTTTCTGGGTACCAGGAAAAAAGTCTTGAGTAGAAACCTTGTCCCTTTTCCTCTTCTGGTACAGTCTGAATAGCCTTTATGCTTAAGAGAGAGAGTACTTGCTTTTGATCCTGTGCCCACTGATCTGGGGGTAGATCTGGCCAACCGTTTTGGGTTGGTAACGTGTTTTAGTGAAATCTCTATCCTTGGGAAACTATATTTAACACCCATTTGTCCTGGGTAATGAGTTCCCAGTTTTTCTGCCTGCAGAGCAATCTTTCCCCCTAAAGGAGCAGTCAGTTGAGAAGTGCTTGGAAGTTCTAAAGTTAAGTCATTGAGACAGTTTACCATACGGGAGAGTCTTACTACTCCCTGATTTGGAAGTGGATCCACTGTTTAGTCCTGTGTGTACCCTGGGACTGAAGCCTGGGTGTTCTGCTGGTCCTAGGTTTAGACGGAGAAGGCCTGGAAGAGGCAGGAAAAGACCAATTCTTAGAGGGCCAATGCCTACTAAATCTTGGAGGTTGTACTTGTAGGAAATCTTTAACAGTTTGCATAGATTTAGCTTTTTCCTCCATCTTTTTAAGAACTTCTTCTGCTTTGTTGCCAAACAGGCAGTCCTGATTCAAGGCAGCATCCAGCAATTTAGCTTTAACATGATCTGGCAAAGATTGCACCTTAAGCCAAGCATGCCTTCTAAGTACAGACGTAGTGACAGCAGCCCTGCAAGATGCCTCTAGTGAATCAAAACCACACTGCAAAGTATGCTTTCCAACCTGTTCAGCAGAATGCATTAAATCCTGTAAATCCTTATTTTCAGCACAATCAGGAATCATCATTTTCTCTTTAAGCAATCCATTGATATGCTGCTGATATTTTAACATATGAAACTGGCAGTTTAAGGCCCTGATGGTCAAAGTAGCATAAGTGTATACTTTCTTACCCCATCTATCCAGCGCCCTGGAGTCTCTATCAGAGGGGGTAGGATTTTTGGCAGTAGTAGCCTTGATGCCCTTGGGTCCCTGTGAAATGATCTCCGGATCCGCAGTAGGATTTTTAAAAAGGAACTTGTGAGAGTCAGGAAACCTGTAATATCTATCAGGTTTTCTGGGAGCAGAAGGTAGAGTCAGGGGCCAAGATAGATTCAGAAAAGGCATCATCAGCAATGTCTAGTACAGGAGGGATAGCTAAAGGTCTGTGCTGGAGCAGGAGTAAAAAAATCCCTAAGCCCCTTTTTAGAATCAGAGTAATCCTGGCTTTCCCAGGGAAAGTGCTCCCTAAAAGTATGCAGGGTTTCACCAAAAGAGAAATCCTCTTGGGGGGGGGGGGGGGATAGAGTCCTCTGCATCAGAATCCTCATAGGTAGATAAGGGTAAATCCTGGTCATCAGAGGAAACCGAAATTTCAGAATCCTGGTCAGAAGTATCATAAGCAAATTCAGTCCTAGTTCCCTTAGAGGGGGAAGGTTGGCTTCCCCTGATTAAAGTAATAAGGTCTTCAGCCATTCTTATCTATAGGCATAGAGGCCTGACCATGCAGTCTGGCCGTCAGTTTTCTAGGCATAGTTCGAGTTTTAGGCCTTGAAGAAGAAGATGGCCTCGGTTTAATACGCAAGTCAGTAGGCCTGAAAACACCTCAGAAGCTGGTGCCTGCACAGTGGCTCCGGACACATTCAAGGTAGAGACATCCACAGGTTCCACAGTTGAAACATCTCGCAGCATTCTGGACTCCGAATGGGTCTCAGTACAGGCCTGCAAATCTGAAGTAGCGGCTATCAGGGGCTGCAAAAGCACCTCATTGAGTACCGGCGAACTGGCGACTGGCTTAGGAGAAGCGTCGTCAGCATCTTTGGACCTAGGTGGCCTGTCTCTGTCTTTATCTTTGCGTTTTTTCGGAATGTCGGTAGTCAGATGGCTTACCGAAGACATATCTGGATAACTGAACAGAATATCAAAATATTTAGAAGCGTAAATATACCAAGACCAAATAGTTTGTTGCTTAAATAAGGCACAAAACTGACAGTGAGGTATGTCGTGGTCAGGGCCTAGGCAAGGAATACAGTACGAATGAAAATCTTTGTGAGGTATTTGCTTTCCACAAGAAATACAATTACTGACTTTTACTGACATCAGTTTAGAGCAAGAAAAAGTTTCCCCAATGGGGTACTTAGCTTTAGTTAAAGACTTTGGTTCTGAAACTCAAAAATGAAAATTTCATGAGTCGGCCGACTGGCACTTGTGAACTGCTTCTGCTTTGGGCACCGTATGGCAAGAAAGACTGATGTAATAGCATTGGCTGCATGCTTTATACCCCTGACTACCTGATGTCATGAAAGATGAGACAACAACCGACCCAGGACCCAAGTCTCTGATAATCAGGCCAACTGAGGGCTACTGCAAGCAGATAACCCAAATGTAATGACTGCAACAATGAAACACGAAGAACATCTTAAAAGCCTAGCTGAAGCACAGTTGCCAGTGCTGTCAGTCATAGGGTCAAGGAGCCCTTATGTGGTTAAAATGGTCACAGGGTAGGGTATAACCTCCAAGAGACCCAAGACAGATCAGTAGTGCGTGAGAGAAAGGAAAAGGGGGTTAAGGTGGGTGGGAAGGAATTCTGCAACATGGAAGAGAAGGACATCTATGGTTATGGTAAGATTTTACACAACTATTCTATGTCCTTCAATTCCTATATTGCAGTATTCTTGCTGTGGAAGAGTACCACAGCTTAGCTGGAAGGAAGGGAGGAGGTAGAAGAGGCTGATTCCACAAAGCCCTGCAGGATTACTCTGGCAAATCCTGCATGTGCTCTGGAGACCATGTCTAATTTGCAGTGTTTGGTGAAAATGTGAAGGGTTGACCATGTGGCTGCTACTAGTATGGAAGCAGTGCTCAGGCCTTTTAAGAAGGCTCTGGAGGTTGCCACTGCCCTGGTGGAGTGAGATTTTACTCCCCGAGGGAGCTTTTTGCCATGGTGTGAATAAAACAGGTAAATAGCTTTTCTAATCCAACATGCAATGGTTTGTTTGGAGACTGCCTTGCCCAAGGCCCTGGGGTGGAAGAAAACAAAGAGCTGATTGGATTTCCTTATGGATTTTGTTGTGTAGGTAAAATCTTAGCTATCTGTGTACATCCAGGGAGTGGAGTATTCTCTCACTTTCATTGGTGGGTGAGGGGTACAAGGTGGGTAGATTAATAGATTGTTTAAGGACAGATTATTGACCACCTTCGGCATAAAGTAAGGGTTAGTTCTTAGTGTTACCCTGTCCTTGTGGAAAGTAGAGTATGGAGGGCAGGTCATTAGGGCCTGTAATTCAGACACCCTTCTGGCTGAAGTTATGGCCACTAGCAGGACTGTCTTCCATGAGCACATATGCAGAGTAGCTGTAATAGCAGGTTCAAATGGAGACCGAGTTAGTTTTTCCAGGATGAAGTTCAGGTCTCATGGTGGTGGGATGGGTTTTCTCGGTGGTCTGATGTACAAGATTCCTTTTAATAAAAGCTTCACATCGAGTCTGGCTAGTAGGGTAGGGTATAGTGGCAGGCAGGCTGAGACTGCTGAAATGTGGAATTTCACTAAAGAGCAAGAGAGTCCCCCGTTACTAGTTGACACACATAGGCAAGAAAGTACAGTTGTGTACACTTATAAATGTAGATGTTCGAGTGTATTCAGTGTTGCAGTCATCACACTTTGGTTATCTGCCTGCAGGAAGCCCTCAGTCGGCCCGAATACCAGAGACTTAGTATTTCTGCGTTGGTTGCTGTCGCTCCAGGACTGACGTCAGGGGTATAAAAACAGGCATCCAATGCCATTACATCAGTTTTTCTTGCCCCAAATGTCAGGAGACACCAAATAGGGAGCTAAGTTATGGTGGAAAAAACACCACCAGTAAAAAGTACATACCAATAGCCCTGTAAATAGTGAGTAATACACTTAGAGAAGCAGAGAGAGAGAGAGAGGGAGAGTGAGATGGGGGCTGGAGGGTGGGAAACCAGGACTGCAACAGTGAATACACTCGAACATCTACATTTATGGTAAGTGTATACAACTGTATGATGTTCTTCGTGTTTCACTGTTGCAGTCATCACACTTGGGTCGCTTCCCAAAGCTGAAGAATGGGTGGAGACAGTCAAGAAGAGATGGGGCTGGCTAGTATGCCCTGCAGGACTGTTGCAGCAAAACCTGCCCTGGATTTGGAAAAGATAGGCAGGTGGTAATGTTTGGTGAAGGTATGAACAGAACTCATTTAGCAGCTTCCAAAATGTCCCTGGTAGGGACAACCCTGAGGAATTCTGTAGAGGTAGAGGTACCCCTAGTGGAATGTGTTCTGATCCCCTTGAGGGGTTTGTTTCCCATGGTGTTTGTAACAGAAATGGATACAGTGTGCTATCCATTTGGAAATAGGTTGTTTAGATATGGTCTTGCCCTCTGTCCCAAGTGAAAAGCTGAGCAGTAACTGGTCAGATTTTCTGAAGGGCTTAGTCCTGTCAAGGTAGAATCTGAGCTGTCGTGCACGTCTAAAGAGTGCAGGATCCTTTCCCCTTTATTTTGAGGACTGGGAAAGAAGGTTGGCAAATGGACAGATTGGTTGTGAGCTACACTGGACACCACTTTAGGCATAAAAGTAGGGTTAGTTCTGAGGGAGACCCTGTCAGCATGAAAAATAATGAAGGGTTCCACAACCATAAGCTCTTGTAGCTCAGACACTCTTCTAGCTGAAGTTATGGCCAGAAGCAAGGCTGTTTTCCAAGAGAGGAATTTTAACTCTGCTGACACTGCAGGTTCAAAGGGGGGAGCGTGAGCTTTTCCAGTACAAAGTTAAGGTCCCAAGCCTGGGTGGGTGCTCTCCTTGGTGGCCTTAAATTGTTAGCCCCTCTCAGGAACTGTTGATGAGAGTGTGAGAGAAGACAGTGGGCTCAGTGTTGTAATGAGCCAAGATGGCAGAGGCATGGATCTTAATGGAAGAGAAGGAAAGGCCTCTGTGGTGTAGATCTGCTAGGTAATCCAGGATTAGAGGTAAGGAGGGCAGAGCAGTGTCTGCTCCTTTAGACTGAATCCAGGAACAATACCTTTTCCACTTATCAGCATAGGATTTCCTTGTACTGGGTCTTTTGGCTTCCAGAATGACATCCAGTACCTGCTTGCTTAGGCTGGTCACTGGGGGAGAATTCAAGGAATAAGCCAGGCTGCAAGGTTCAGGGTTTGCAGTTGCAGATGCAGGATCTGTCCCTCCTGTTGAGTGAGGAGGGTTGGGACTGGAGGTAGATGCCATGGCGGCACTGGTGACAGGCTGCGCAGTAGTGGGTACCAGTGTTGGCATGGCCAGTCTGGAGCAATCAGGATTGCCCTTGGTCTGTCCTGTCTTATCTTTAGTAGTATTTCTGAAAGAAGAGGCAGAGGCGGAAAAGCATAAATTGAGAGGTTTACCCACTGAAAGGATAGGGTATCCACTTTCCAAGCTCTGCTGTGTGGTGTCCAGGTGCAGAATTTGCTGATCTGGTGATTGTAGGGGGAGGTTAAAAATGTCTACCTCTGGTATCCCCCATTTCTGGGTTAACAGATTGAAAGTGCTGGGATTTAATTGCCACTCATGTGGGTCTAAGAGATTTCTGCTTAAGTTGTCTGCCAGTATGTTTTGATTGCCTGGCAGGAATTGAGCTTGCATGGCCAAGGCCGTGTCCACAGGGCCATGGCTAACCTGCACAGTGGATAAGAGTGGGTTCCCCCCTGCTTGTTTATGTACCAAACAACTGTGGTGTTGTCCGTTTTTATTAGAAGTTGTCCTGGAAAGAGTAGGGACCTGAAAGCTGTCAGGGCGTTCTGCACCACTAGTATCTCTTTTTGGTTGATGTGCAGATGAATTTGACTTGGGCTCCAGTGGCCCTGAATGCATTTGTCATCCAAGTGTGCTCCCCAGTCATAATCTGATGCATCTGTGGTTAAGGTCTGGGCAGTTTGGGGTTGAGTAAAGGGCAGTCCCTTGTTGTAGTTGCATGCTTCAGCCCACCAAAGGAACTCTGTCCTTAGACAGGGTATGATATGAATAACTGTTTCCAGGTCCCGAGAATGTTGGCACCAAAGACTTTTTAAGTACCACTGAAGTTTCCTCATATGCAGTCTTCCATATGGAACAAGCAGTACACATGAGGTCATGAACCTTAGGGCCTGCAGTATTTTTCTTGCGGACAGCTGTGTTCTGGTGGCCATTTGTTTGAAGTAGTCTGTCGGACTTGTTTTTCTGAAGTGAGGAATGCCATCTGGGATGTTGTGTCCAAGCTTGCTCCCAGGAATACAATCTTTTGACTGGGTACCAGTTTTGATTTCTTTTCGTTGATGGTGTACCCAAGGAAGCGAGAAGGTTTTTCACAAATATCAGGTGCTGCAATAGCAATTCCTGACTGTCTGCCTGAATCAGGAAGTTGTCCAAGTATGGGTAAATTTGGATATTTCTCTGCTTGCAGTATGCGATGGCTGGAGCCAGGCATTTTGTGAATACTCTGGGCGCAGTGGATAAGCCAAAGGGAAGTGCAGAGAACTGATAATGCCTAGATCTGGCCCTGAAACGTAGATACTTCCTGCATGACTCCCTTATGGAAATGTGCAGATAGGCTTCTTTTAAGTCTAGGGTGCCTAACCAGGCATCCTTGGCTAGCAGAGGAAGAAGCTGTTGCAGGGTAAGTATTTTGAATTTTGGTACCACCAGGAAGGTGTTGAGAATTGAAATATTCAGGACTGGGCACCAAGAGCCCTCTTTTCTGGGTACCAGGAAGAGTCTGGAGTAGAATCCTTGACCTCTCTATTCTAATGGAACCGGCTGAATAGTTCTGATATTGAGCAGGGAAAGAACTTGGCTTTGAGCCTCTGCCCACTGGTTTGGAGGAAGGTCTGGGAACCCTCTTGGGGTTGGCAGTGAGTGGAAATAAAATTTGTACCCCTGGGATACAAGGTTGAGGACCCATTGGTCTTGTGTGATGGACATCCAGTTTTTTGCATGAAGGGCAAGCTTTCCTCCTAGGGGCACAAGCAACTGGGCAGGGCTGGGGAGTGGAGTAAAGAAGTCATTGTGATTTTTTTCCCTAAGGAAGTGGCTTACCACTCCCTGCTTTAGGGGTGGGGGCACTCCATTCCTTAGATATCCGCATACTCAGATTGTAGTCTGGGTGGTCTGTTTCCCCTGGGTCTGATTTGAGAAGGCCTGGAGGGGGCTGGAAAGGACCAGTGTTTGGAAAGGCAATAACTACCGAATCTAGGGGGTTGCACTTGTAAGAATTCTTTAACAGTCTGCATAGACTTAGCTTTTTCTTCCATCTTTTTAAGATCCTCTTCTGCCTTGGTGCCAAATAAACTGTCCTTGTTCAAAGGGGCGTCTAGTAACTTTGATTTGACATGGTCTGGCAAGGTCTGCTCCTTGAGCCAGGCATGTCTTCTCAGTACAGAGCCAGTGACTGCTGCCCGGCATGATGCTTCTAGGGCGTCAAAGCCACACTGCAAAGTATGCTTGCTGACTTGGCTTGCAGAGTGCATAAGCTCCTGCAATTCTTTATTTTCTGCACAGTCTGTAAAGGTTGCCATTTTTTGTTTAATAAGTTCCATAATATGTTGCTGGTACTTCAGCATGTAAAACTGACAATTCATTGCCCTAATAGCAAGAGTTGTAGAGGTATATACCTACTTACCCCATCTATCCAAAGCTCTGGAATCCCTGTCCGAAGGGGTGGGATTCTTGGCTGTAGTTGCCTTGATACCGTTAGGCCCCTGGGAAATGATCTCTGGGTCAGCAGTATGATTCTTGAAAAGAAATTTGTGAGTGTCAGGTACTCTGTAGTACCCTGTCTGGTTCTTAGGGGCAGGATGTAAAGTATCAGGAGTAAGACTGGATTCCATAAAAATATCCATCAACATCCAGGACAGGGGGTATTGCTAAAAGCCTGTGCTGATGCAAATATAGGAATTCTCTGAGTTTCTTTTTGGACTGAGGATAGTTCTGGCATTCCCAGTGGAAATGTGCTCTTAAAGTATGCAAGGATTAACCCAAAGGAAAAATCCTCTGGAGGGGAGGCAGAGGAAATGGATTCCTCTGCATCTGAATCCTCATAAGCAGATAAGGGCATGTCTTCATAATCCGAAACCTCAGAGTCATAGGACTCCTGGTCTGTAGAGGCTGCTGGGGACTAGTCTCTTTTCCTCTCAGTGTAATAAGGTCTTCTGCCATTCTAAGCATTTGTTGTTGTGGCATGGGAGCAGGTGCATGCGATTTGGTCTTCTGTTTTTTAGGTGTAGCACGTACTCTTGGCCTAAGAGGCTCGGTAGTTTTAGATAAAAAAAAAGTCATCAGTTTGAGTCGAACATCGGTTGAGCGAAGAACTGCCTCAGAAGCCGGTGCCATCCAAGGTAGATACATCTGCAGGTTCCATAGTCGAAGAGGAGTCTCGCGGCACACTGGACTCAGAATGGGTCTCGGTAGAGGCCTGCGAATCTATAGAAGTAGGCATCAGGGGCTGCAAAAGTGCCTCACTGAATATCGGTGAACTGGCGACTACCTTAACGGAAGTGTCATCGGCAACTTTGGACCTATGCAGTCTGTCTCTGTCTTTATCCTTATGCTTTTTCAGAAGCCATTTCAGAATACGGAGATCGAGAGCAAAATAATTTAGCGACAAAGAGAGCCCGATGACGAATGGTCCGGGCGTTGAACAAGGCACACAACCGACAGTGAAGTACTTTGTGGTCTGGGCCTAAACAGCTGACACAGTAAGAATAAAAATAGGTTCATAGGTTGGTACTGGGCTATCTGCCCGAAGGCATATATTAGCCCAGCCACATTGTGCGGTATTCATCCCCCCTTTAGTAGTTCCCTAGACCCTTGTACTAGCAGCTAGTACCCTTGGCCCCTATCTAGTAGTGCTGTTGGTGTGATCCCCGGTGTGAACTTTCTGTTACCCATCCACTCATCAAGGTTCCTCTTGAAGAGTGATAGTGAGGGGCTCTGTCTTATGTAGATTGGGACGCTGTTCCATAGTAAGGAAAGTCTCTGCGAAGGGAATCTATCCCTCCAGCATGTTCTATTCATTGTTGTGTTGAGGTTTATATATCCCTAGAGCATGTAGCTCGAGTAGATTTGGTTTTGCTAAGATGGAGCATGTTCAACAATTCTAGGTTGGACATGGCTCTGTACGTTAGACAGAGATCGCTTCTGAGAAAGCGGTATGCAACAGAGAACAGTCTTAGCTTTTTCAATCGTGCTGCATAGGGCAACTGTTTGAGGCCAGTAATCCTCTTGGTTAGGTACCTCTGTGGTCTCTCCAGCTGCTGGAGATGTCTAGCAGGTACATTCCAATTGGTGCATTGTACTCAATAATGGGTCTGAGAAGTAAGAGTAGAGGGGCACCATTACATCCTTAGATCTTGATGCGAACCCTTTCGTGATCAGATGGGTCACATAGAAGGATTGTCTAACCAATTTGGCAACATGGTTATCAAAGGAAAGCTGACTATCTACTTGGGTCCCTAGATCCCTTATTTCTTCTTCAGATTTCAGGGGATTACCTCCTATGTTGTAGTTTGCGGGTACTCTGTTTTTTCCAAAAGGGATTACTACGCATTTTTTTGCATTTAGCTTGAGACCATGGCTTTGACACCATGCGTCAGTCTCATTTAGGCCCTTCTGGAGGATCTCCATGTCGGCCGGAGACTCTATTATGTCACCCAGTTTGCAGTCGTCCGCAAACTTAATCAGCCACAGCCCTTCCGTGCTTGCCTGTACTTCTGAGAAGTATATGCCAAACAGGAGGGGCCCCAGGACAGAGCCCCGAGGCAAACCACTAGTTACTGGTCTAGATTCGGACATAGATCCCACTACTCTTACTTTATAGGATCTGTCTGAGAGCCAGTTTGCGATCCATCTTGTGACGTAAGGGTTTATGCCCAGGCTGGTGAGCTTATCAATAATACCTGAATGGGGAATGGTGTCAAATGCTTTAGCAAGGTCAAGGTAAGCCGTGTGTACCTCCTTTCCCTTATCTATAGCCTGAGTAACTGTCTCAAAGAAATCCACTAGGTTCAGGAGGCATGATCTGCCCTTGACTAAGCCGAACTGTGTCGGGTCCAGCGACTGGAGGTTCCCAATCTCTCCATTTAGGAGTTCCATAATGATTCGCTCCACAGCCTTACAGATCAGACTGGTCAGGCTTACTGGTCGGTAGTTCCCAGGGACAGTTGTGGCCCCTCCCTTGTGTAGTGGGACCACCGTTGCCGTGCGCCATTCTATGGGCACATATCCTGTGGAGAGGCTGAGACTGAACAGGGTATTAAGATACGGGGTTAATTCCTTTTGGAGCTCACGTATGACACAACCTGGGACACCATCTGGTCCCATGGAGGCAGTGTTTTTAGCTTTAGATAGAGCCTTGTTAACCAACGTATCAGTAATAATTGGACTTGCACAATCCCCTGGAATGGTAAAAGGCCCTGTAGGTGGTGGTTGGGGGGGGGGGATTTGCACTGAACCTGTCAGTCAAGATGTTGGCAATGTCAGAAGGGTCAGTGCATTTTGTTCCATTTTGTACTAGCTCAGAACAGACCTGAGCATTGCCATTTAGGTTTCTGACGTAGCCATAGAAGGCCTTATGGTTATCCTTGGCATCCTTGGCAACTTTCTTTTCAAAATTAGCTTTAGTTGACTTGATGAGGGCCCTCAATTTCTTACTAATGCTGATCAGGGATGATTTTTCTACTTGAGAGTTGGCCTTTTTTGTACAAGTCCCCTCCTTTTATTGTAAAGTTTGCTTATGGCCGGGGTCCACCAGACTGGTTTCTTCTTGCTTGAGGAAGGAGTCTTTATTTGGGATAGCACGGTCCATGCAATTCTGAAGATGCATATAGAGTGCCTTGGTGTAGGATTCTGCATCCTGGATATCATTATCCTTCTGCAAGGGAACAGTGAAGCTTTCCACTTCGGATGCAAGTAGTTTGAAGTTTGCTTTGGAAAGGTTTTTGACTATGGTTTCTTTGACTGGGGGAGGTGGAGGGGTGAGGATGTCCAGGGTTATCAGTTTGTGGTCGGATTTGACCTAGGAGGGAGTGATAACGGGTGTGGTACAATGGGCGCCCATATTTGTGATGATTAAATCCAATATGTTGTTCCCTCTAGTGGGGGAACATACTAGTTGTTCAAGGGTATTTGAATTTATAAATTCTATAAATCTCTGAGCATAGGAGTTGGAACATTGGTAGTTCGCCCAGTCTATACCAGGGTAGTTGAAATCACTCAAGATTATGGTGTTGGGTTGGACCTTTATATTTTCCAATGTCTCAAGGAATGCAGAGTGAGCATCTTGAGACATGGTGGGCGATCTATAACTGGCTATGACTTGAAATGTGGTTTTCCCTGCTGATAGTTGCACATGGATGATCTCTGGGGCATCATGCTGCGCTACTAACCTGGAGATATGGGTATCCTTGATGAATATGGATACACCTCCGCCCTTTGTACTGCGATCCGGTAACTGAGGCCGGAAGATCTCTGTGAGGTATTTGCTTTCCACAGGCAAGACAATTGCTAACTTTTTCTGACATCGGTTAGAGCAAGAAAAAAGGATCCCCAACGGGGTACTTAGCTTTAGAAGACTTCAGGATTATTCAATTCGTAAATGAAATTCAGGTAGCAGCCGACCAGCACTTGTGAACTGCTTCTGCTTCGGGCTCCTCTGCAACAAAGACTGATGTAATGGCTTCGGCTGCCTGTTTTTACACCCCTGACTACCTGACGTCAGTCCTGGAGCAACAGCAACTGACACAGAAATACTAAAGCTCTGGTATTCGGGCTGTCTGAGGGCTACCTGCAGGCACATAACCCAAGTGTGATTACTGCAACAGTGAAACACGAAGAACACGCACTATACTTCATTATGTCCATCTGGATCAGTAGAGACTGTCTCAAATTGTGCATTAACCTGGCTACCAGTCTCATCTAATACTTAGTGCAATATTTACCAACACTGTAACTTATAGGCCAATGCAGTAAAATATCTCTTCTTTCGTGCAATACATGTTGCGAATTCGTAAATTAACCATAGTGCAATACTCTAAGGTCTACAGTGTGATTTCACACTGCAATACTCAAATGTCTCTTTCTGTGCAAGGATCAATGCAATGTCTTAACCAAGTACCTGTGTCTCATGCAAGTAAGTGTTCACTTTGAAAAGTGTTAAAATGCGTTTCTAATTATGTGCAATATTAGTCTGTCTATCTGCATGTCTGTGACGTACTGGCTAGGTGTTATATGTGCAAATGTCTGTGAAAATAGTCTATATGTTGTCTGCACATTGGGTCCAGAGACCCGGAATTTCATTCAGGTTTTGCACTTCTGTGATTTCTGAATGACAATAAAGTTTACTTTGACTGACTATTTCCGGATGAAGACCTCTCTGCATCAAGCATGATTTTCCTTAACAGCACACAGGGCACACACTCAGTCTGGGATCTGGGTGTCTCTGTACGTCTCCCTCCAGGTCCCTAATAAGACCCCCACTGGTACAGCTGCAGAGTTAAGTCCTCAGCAGAGTGCCCAAATCAACTCCTCCACCACTCTCTCTGTGAAACCACTGCTTCATGTCCCTACTCTAAGTAGCTCACACACACACACACACACACACACACACACACACACACACACACACACACACACACACACACACACACACACACACACACCTGGGAAAAGCTGGCACAGGTTTACTAGCTATGCCCCCTTCTGCCTAGACTATAAGGAAGTTATCACTACCACCAGGCACTACAAATCCAGCTACCTAAGGCTCTTGCAAGGGTACCCAATTATACTGAGTGAAGTTAATATTAATACAAATGATGATGTTGATGAAACAGCAAGGCTTTCAGCAGTGGCCAGAGTTATCACCAAATCAGTATGTGCAAATACTCTCAAAATTTAAATATTTTTCTAAAAGGACCAGCCACAATGAAACATTTAAATATATTTAATGACATATAATAAAAGAGCATGAAAATACTAAATATCTATTTACAGTAAACAGCAGATTTTCAATCACAGAAAATATTAGAAATAACACAGCTGGAAAGATTAATTCACACAGTTACTGAAAAACAACACTTTAATCTTACTATATTTTCCTCACTAATCTAGAGAGTACTCATCCCTGGTCACTTACTAGTGCAAGCAAGATGAAGTGGGTGAATGATCTTCCTCCTTTATCAGGTCCCAAGATCAGACTGCTAAGTTTGAGTGAGAGACTTCTCAATATAATATCAAAATATTACTTCAGAGTGGATTACACAATGACATCACATCTGGCAATTTGACTCTGTTTCCGACACTCACCAACACTAGAAGCTACCAGGATCTTAGCACCTATGTGTTACCATACACATAGCTTTGCTCAGATCTGCGGCATCTCCTGGAAGTCATAAAACCATAAAGCACTTCCTTTCTTCCTACAGGAGCTAATAAACCACACTTCTTACAGACAATTTATCTCTGGCTTCATTCAAAACTGTGAGATAACATCTTTATGGCCAAGTATTTAATTTCTTTTTAAGTTTGAGATTAACCTCTTCTCTTCTGGTATCCTCTGTTAAAACATATACATTTAAATAGTTAAAATAATGTATGTACATTTCTTTTCTTTCCAGCAGGGCACACTGTTGACACATTTTAACACAAACTGCTTTACAAATACATTTTTCAACACAATCTGTACAAATCAGTTTGATATACACATGACATACAATGCATTACAAAATTCCAGCTAGCTGTGCTGATATATGTTACGCATCCACTGCCCTATTTCTCCTGGCATGGCTGACAGTACCTCCTATCGTCACAGATCTAATAACGGTCACTATACAAGCAATTAATAAAAGTTATTACTATAATTCAAGTGAACTACTGTATTAAATAGTTTAACAAGCTAAACACCTAGACTTATATTCCATTTTGACATATCTATTTCTTCTACCAGCTATCTCTGACCTACTTTACTAATCTCCAACTATACAAATTTTTAGAAAGCAGTATAACATCAGAAATGAAGAATTACATTTGCCTAACTTTTAATTCACCTCTAGGCATAGCACACACTTGGCTTCATTCTCTTTAACCAGTATCAAATATATTAATTGGCACCATTTCCTTCGCTGAAAAGATGACAGTGTTTCTAATCAATCCCATAAAAGCTTTTCACACCCTGGGGCAAATAATAGCACTGCTGTCTTTAAGTAGTTGAACACAAAACATATAATAGGAGCACAAATACAGCAAATGTAAATTTATTAGCATGACTGGAAGTCATATCAGCCATCAACCATAATCATACCTCTTACAGAAAAAAATATGGACAAAGTCATGAATAAAAGTGGGACAAAGGCCCAAAAATAGGGACAATTTTTAAATATTGCTCTTGCAAACTTAGAAAGTTGATAGAATAACAAGTTTTGCATCGGCATTAATTTTCTGAAGGGTATGAAGTCTGAAACTCAAATGTCTATTTTCTAACTTTGGTCTAATGATTTGCCACTAATTTACCAGAAAACCACAATGTTATGAAAAATGGACCAAAAATATGAGGCAAAAATCTGGACATTCTGCGTAAATCTGTACAGTTGAGAGGTACGAGTCCATAATCATTACACAGGCAAGTAGGATATGATTAAATCAGTAAAATACTGCTCTTATGATCATTGCAGAGTGGTTGCATAATTGGAAAAAAAAAATAGTTATGCGCTTACCATAACATTCCATGTTTGTAGTCCATCTCACCTACATTCTTGCTGGATTGTTCGGAGCCGAACCTCAGCCGATACTAAAGCTCGAGAGCTTTTACTGGCTCAAGGCTATCCCCTATCCCATGGTGCACCACAGCAATTCCCCAGATCTTGTTTGCAAGAAAGTAAGTAAATACAAAATAGTGATTATACAATCAATAACTATGCACCTATAACAAAAGCATTTTGTTTTACTATCCATGGCATGTGAACAGATAACTATAACAAGATAAGACAGCATAATGGATAGTCCACCAGTTCCTCCAGGATACAGGAAGGGGAAAGGAGGGTTGGATACAAGAATGTAGGCGAGATGGACTACAAACCTGGAATGTTATGGTAAGTACTTATCTTCTTAATGTTATGTAGTCCTAGCTCACTGCAATTCTTGCTGGATGGGACAGCATCCCCAGCACCTTTATCCTGGGTGGCTCAAGCAAAGAAACTCTTTAGCACAGTGGACCCAAAGGATGACCTGTCCCGGGAGGCCAAATCTAATTTATGAGTGACAAAGGTACGAGGTCTTGCCCATGTAGCTGCTGCACAAATTGTATCAATTGGAAGTTTAGATTTGAAGGCGTATGAGGCTGATACTCCACTAGTTGAATGGCCTTCTTACCTTAGCAGGCAATTGTTTCCCAACACTTTTGTAAGAAAATGAAATGCAGTCTGAAAGCCATTTAGACAGAGTTACTTTGGAAACGGGCAAGCCTTTGTTTTTCTCAGAGAAGGAAACAATTGATCCGAATTTCTGAAATCTTTAGACCTGTGCAAGTAAAAACAGAGAATCCTATGGACATCTAGTTGATGCAGTCTGTATTCTGATTTATTACTGTAATTGGGGAAGAATACTGGTAATTCAATAGTTGTGTTTAGATTATGTTCTGAGCATACCTTAGAGAGGAAAGAAGGATTAGTTCTTAGGGAGACTCTGTCCTTATGGAATATAATATATGGAGGTTGAATAGTCAGAGCTTGCAATTCTGAAACCCTCCTAGCAGATGTTATAGCTACTAAGAACAATGTCTTCCAAGACAACAATTTTAAGTCAGATGAAGAAGGCGGTTCAAAAGGTGGAGAAATCAATGAGGTCAGAACCAAGTTTTAAGTCCCAGGGCTCCTGAGGTTGCCTGATTGGATGCCTGAGAAGGAGGACTCCTTTCAAAAAGGTTTTACATAAAGAGTGGGACATAGTAGAATTTCCCATGTTCCCAAAATGATAACTTGAGATGGCAGCCAACTGAACTCTAATGGTAGCAGCTGCAGCTCCTTCTTGAAAAATAGATGCGAGGAAGGACAGGATAGACTCTATGGGGGCTGAGTAGGGATCTATGCCTTGTTTAGCCACCCAAATGGAAAACCTTTTCCATTTGCTGGAGTATAATTTCCTGGTGGAAGGTTTGTGGGAAGAAATGAGGATGTGTTTAACAGTAGGAAAAAGGGATATACACCTGGCTATTCTTGGAAATGGAGCAGCTATGCTGTCAATTTCAGAGTTTGGATGGTAGGATGGAACTGTCCTGATTGGTGAATCAGGAGGTCTGGAGATGGTGCCAGAATCCATGGTTCCTCCAAGAGATAAGGCCACAGGAAGGGGAACCAGACTTGGCGACGCCAGTAAGGAGCAATGAGGATCAGGGTACTCCAACAGTTTTGCTTTCTGAATCACTTTGGGTATGAGAGGAAAGGGTGGAAAAGCGTAAAGAAGTCCTGGAGGCCAATTGCAGACCAGAGCGTCCCTGGGTGACATCCCTGGATGGGGAATGAGGACAAAGTAGTTGCTGCATTTGGTGTTCATGTACATGGCAAATAGACAAGGAAGGGTGGCCACATTTGCAGAAAATCTCTTCTGCAACTTCTGTTTTCAGGGACCACTCGTGAGGCATCAGAATTCTTCGACTCAGTTTGTCTACTATCACACTGGATTTCCCCCGAATGTGCGTTGCTACCAGAAAATGTTGGGAGTCCATCACCCATTTCCATACTCTTTGTGCCTCTCGTTAAAGTGGGTATGACTTGGTTCCCCCTTGCTTGTTTATGTACCTCACTACAGACATGTTGTCTGACTGAATTGCAATTGTCCCGGTGGGAAGAGAACTGTGAAGTGCTTGCAACACGTATAGAACTGCTCTCATCTACAGAACATATATGTGCAAGTGGTTCTCATGATCCTGCCAGATACCTTGGAGAGACATTCCCAGATAATGTCCCCCCCCCCATCTGGGAAGCCTCCGTGGTCAAGACTGCATTTTGTTGAGGGAGAAAGTACAGTTGGGTACACTTTCCATAAATGTAGATGTTCAAGTGTATTCACTGTTGCAGTCATCACACTTGGGTTATCTACCCGCAGGTAGCCCTCAGTCGGCCCGAATACTAGAGTTTTGGGATTTCTGTGTTGGATGCTGTCGCTTCTTCCATGACAGCAGGTCATCAGGGGTATAAAACATGCAGCCAATGCCATTACATCAGTTTTTCTTGCCCAAGAGGTCAGCAGCCCCCAAAATAGGAAGCAATTACATGGTGTGGAACAACCCCAGTAAAAAGTAAATACCATTGTTATAAGATATGGCCAAAAAAAAAAAAAGGATAGGTAGAAAGTATAGAGAAGTCAGGGGGCTGTAGGGAGAGTAACCAGGACTGCAACAGTGAATACACTCGAACATCTACATTTATGGTAAGTGTACACAACTGTACTATGTTCTTTGTGCTTCACTGTTGCAGTCATCACAGTTGGGTTTATTCCCAAAGCTGAGTAAGGGTGGAGACAGTCAAGAAGCATTAGGGCTGGCTAGCAGGCCTTGTAAGACTGCTGTGGCAAATCCAGCTCTGGATTTAGAAAAGATAGGTAAGTGGTAATACATGGTGAAGGTGTGTACAGAACTCTAGGTTGCAGCTTTCAGGATGTGCCTGGTAGGGACTCCCCTAAGAAATGCTGTAGAGGTTGAGGTAGCCCTAGTGGAATGAGTTCTGATCCCCTGTGGGGTAGGTTTTCCATGGTGTTTGTAGCAGAAATGGATGCAGTGTGCTATCCACTTACAAATGGTTTGCTTTGAAATGGCCTTGCCCTATGCCCCTGTAGCAAAGCTGACTAGCAGCTAGTCAGATTTTCTGAAATGTTTAGTCCTGTCCAGGTAGAACCTAAGCTGCCTGTGCATTTCCAGGGAGTGCAGGATCCTTTCCCCTTTATTCTGAGGATTAGGGAAAGGTTGGCAAATGAATGGATTGGTTTAAAGCCACACTAGATACCACCTTGGGCATAAATGATGGGTTAATCCTGAACGAAACCCTGTCCTCATGGAAGATAATGAATGGTTCCACGGCCATAAGGGCCTGCAATTCAGACACTCTTCTTGCTGAAATGATGGCTAAAAGTAAAGCTGTTTTCCAAGAGAGGAATTTTAACTCTGCTGTAGCTGCAGGTTCAAAGGGAGGAAGTGTGAGCTTCTCCAGTACAAAGTTAGGGTCCCAGGCTGGAGTGGGAGCTCTCCTGGGGGGGGGGGGGGTCTTACATTTTTGGCTCCTCTCGGGAACTGTTTGACCAGAGGGTGAGTGAAGAGGAGTGGCACAGTATTGTAATGAGCTGAGATGGCAGAGGCATGAATCTTAACTGAAGAGAAGGACAGGCCTATGTGGAGCAGTTCTGTTAGGTAATTTAGTATTTGAGATAAGTTGAGCATGGTTGTGTCAATTCCCTGAGACTGGCTCCAAACCCAGCATCTTTTCCACTTTTCTGAATAGAATTTACTAGTACTAGGCCTCCTTGCCTCATGGATGACATCCAGCACCTGTTTACTGAAGGTTGCTAGTGATGTGTTCAGGGGATGAGCCAGGCTGTTAGGTTCAGGGTTTGCAGCGGAGGAGCAAAATCTGGCACTCCTGCTGGGACAGCAGGGAAGGGGTCTTAGGCAGGTGCCATGGTGGCACTACAGTCAGACTGCACAAAAGTGGGTACCAGTGCTGGCATGTCCAGTCTGGTGCAATCAGGATTGTCCTTGGCTTGTCCTGTCTGATCTTTAGTAGAACCTTCGAGAGGAGGGGCAGAGGGGGAAAAGGCATAGATTTAGAGGTTTTCCCATGCTTGGCTGTGGGAAGTTCTGGTGCAATATTTGCTCAATTGATAGTTCTGCGGGGAAGCAAAGAGGTCTACCTCTGGTGCCCCCCACCTGTGGATCAGAAGCTTGAATGATTTGGGTTCCAGTTTCCACTCATATGGCTCCATTAGATTTCTGCTTAAGTCATCTGCCAGTGAATTTAGTTTGTCTGGCAGGAAATGAACTTGCAGATGCACTTGATTGCTCAACGCTATGTTCCACAGAGCCATGGCTAACCTGCAGAGTGGGAAGGAATGGGTTCCTCCCTGCTTGTTTATGTACCACATAACTGTGATGTTGTCTGTCTTTATCAATAGCTGCCCTGGAAGAATAAGGTATTTGAAGGCTGTCTGCATTCTGTACAGCTAACATTTCTTTTTGATTGATATGCAAGTACATTTCTTTTGGGCTCCATTTGCCTTGAATGCATTTTCCTGCCATGTAAGCCCTCCACATGCATAGTCTGATGCGTCTATTGTTAGGGTTTGTGCAGCTGGGGGGGCGGTTGAGTGAAAGGGAGTCCCTTGTTGTGGTAGCAGGCCTCTGCCCACCAAAGGAACTCTGTCCTTAGCCAAGGAATGATAGGAATCATTGTTTCCAGGTCCTGAGAATGTTGACACCAGAGACTTTTTAAGAACCAATGAAGTTTCCTCATATGCAGTCTTGCATATGGAATTAGTAGAATGCAAGAAGCCATGAACCCTAGGGCTTGCACTATTTCTCTTGCAGATAGCTGGGTTTGGGTGGCCAGTAGACTGAAGTAGTTTGTCAAATAAATCTATTTTTCTGGAGTGAGGAATGCCATCTGGGAAGTTGTGTTCAAGCTTGCTCCCACGGATACAATCTTTTGGCTGGGTACCAGATGTGATTTCTTTTGATTGACAGTAAACCCCAGTGAAGTTAGAAGTCTCTTTACAAATGTCAGGTGCTGAAGAAGCAATACCTGACTGTCCTCCTGAATCAGGCAATCGTCCAAGTATGGGTAAATTTGAAATTTTCTCTGCCTGCAATATGCAATGGCTGGAACTAGGCATTTTGTGAATCCCTGGGCGCAGTAGATAAGCCAAAGGGAAGTGCAGAGAACTGATAGCGCATAGAGCCTGCTCTGAAAAGTACATATTTCCTGCAAGATTCCCTTACGGGGATGTGAAGATAAGCTTTTTTAAGTCTAGGGTGGCTAGCCAGGTGTCCTTGGCTAGCATAGGAAGCAGCTGTTCGAAAGTAAGCATTTTGAATCTTGGAACCACCAGGAAGGTGTTGAGAATAGACAGATCCAGGATAGGGTGCCAAGAGTTTTCTTTTCTGGGTACCAGAAACAGTCTGGAGTAAAAAACTTGTCCCCTTTGCTCTGCAGGGACAGGTTGAATAGCCTTGATACTAAGAAGAGAAAGTACTTGCTTTTGGGCCTCTTCCCACTGGTTTGGGGGGAGGTCTGGCCATCCACTTGGCATTGGCAGTGAGTGGAAGTAGAATCTGTATTCTTGGGATACAATGTTCAAGACCCATCTGTCCTGGTTAATGTACTCCCAGATTTTTGCGTGCATGGCTAGTTTTCCTCCTAAGGGTGCAAGTACTTGGGCAAGGCTTGGAAGGATGAAGGACAAGTCATTGTGAACTTTTCCCATAGGATGGTGGCTTACTACTCCCCATTTTTGAGGGGGGAGCACTCCATTGCTTAGATCTCTGTACACCCTGAGATTGTAGTCTTGGTTATCTGCTGCCCCTTGGTTTGGACTGAGGTCTGGGAGGGACTGGAAAAGGCCAGTTTTTAGAAGGCCAACGCCGTACCTGTAGGAAATCTTTAACAGTTTGCATAGATTTAGCTTTTTCCTCCGTCTTTTTGAGGAGGACGTCTGCTTTAGTGCCAAACAGATGTTCATGGTTTAATGGAGCATCTAGTAAGTTTATTTTGACATGGTCTGGCAAGATTTGTTACTTAAGCCAAGCATGCCTTCTAAGAACAGACCCACTGACAGCAGCCCTGCAAGATGCCTCTAAGGCATCAAAACCACATTGCAAAGTATGTTTTCCAACTTGGTTAGAAGAATGCATTAACTCTTGTAAATCTTTATGTTCTGCACAATCAGGAATCAACATCATTTTCTGTTTAATTAGTTCCATGATATGTTGCTGACACTAACATGTGAAACTGGCAATTTAAAGCCCTGATGGCAAGAGTAACAGAGGTATATACCTTCTTACCCCATCTGTCTAAAGCCCTAGAATCCCTGTCCAAAGGGGTAGGGTTTTTGGCTGTAGTAGACAATGCCTTTAGGTCCCTGGGAAATTGTTTCTGGATCCGCAGTAGGATTCCTAAATAGGAATTTGTGAGAGTCAAGTACTCTGTAGTACCGGTCAGGTTTCCTGGGAGCTGGTGGCAAAGTATCAGGGGTAAGACTGGATTCCATGAAGAAATCATCTACAATTTCCAGAACAGGAGGGATAGCTAGGGGCCTGTGCTGAGGCAAGTTTAAAAATTCCCCGAGTCTCTTTTTGGACTGTGGGTAGTCCTGGCACTCCCAGCGGAAATGCTCAGAGTAAGCAGGGTTTCACAGAAACAAAAAATCCTCTGGTGGGGAAGCAGCGGGAATGGAATCCTCTGCATCAGAATCCTCATAGGTAGAGATAAAGGTATGTCCTGGTAATCAGAAGGATCAGAGTCATCGGACTTATGATCTGAAGCATCGAAAGGAAAATCAGTTCTTGGTCTTTTGGAGGGGGAAGGCTGGCTTCCCCTAATTAAAGTAATAAGGTCTTCAGCCATTCTAAGCATTTGTTTCTGTGGCATGGGGGCCTGAGAATGCGCTTTGGTCATCGGTTTCCTAGGCGTAGTACGAACTCTGGGCCTGAGAAATTCAGTACTTTTTGGTTTGAAACAAAGTAGTCAGTTTAATATGAACATCGGAAGGCCTGAATACACCCTCAGAAGCCGGTGCCTGCCCAGTGGCTCTGGACCCATCCAAGGTAGAGACATCCGGAGGTTCCATAGTCGAAGAAGCATCTCGCGACATACCAGACTCTGAATGGGTCTCAGTAGAGGCCTGTGAATCTGTAGAAGCGGGTATCAGAGGCTGCGAAAGCAACTCACTAAGTACCAGCGGACTGGCGACTAGCTTAGCGTAAGCTTCATCGTCAGTTATGGACCTATGCGGTCTGTCTCTGTCTTTATCCTTATGATTTTTCAGAAGATCAGTAGTCGAATGGCTTATCAAAGCCATTTTGGAATATGGAGAATGATAGCAAAAGAATTTAGTGACAAAAATAGCCCGACGACGAACAGTTCGGGCACTGAACAGGGCACAAAACAGACAGCGAGGAACGTCGTGGTCTGGGCCTAAATAGGTGACGCAGTAAGAATGAAAATCTCTGTGAGGTATTTGCTTTCCACAGGCAAGACAATTATTAATTTTTTCTGACATTGGTTACAACACGAAGAAAGGATCCCAAACAGGGTACTTAGCTTTAGAAGACTTGAGGTCTAAAACTCGAAAAATGAAAATTTCATGAGGTGGCCGACCAGCACTTGCGAACTGCTTCTGCTTTGGGCTCCGCTCGGAAAGAAA
Organism: Protopterus annectens; assembly: GCF_019279795.1. NCBI lineage: Eukaryota > Metazoa > Chordata > Ceratodontiformes > Protopteridae > Protopterus > Protopterus annectens. Next base: position 27,570,051 of record NC_056743.1, read on the forward strand.
AGCTGATGTAATGGTGTCGGCTGCATGTTTTATACTCCTGACGACCTGAAGTCATGGAAGAAGCGACAGCATCCAACGCAGAAATCCCAAGACTCTGGTATTCGGGTCGACAGAGTGCTACTTGCAGGCAGATAACCCAAGTGTGATGACTGCAACAGTGAAACACGAAGAACATCAAGGGGACGACCTAGATAAAGCTGATCTGTATGCAACCATCATGTTAAATCCTTCTTGCAGGTGTTTGTAATGCGTATTTGGTGGGACAAGGGTAGATCTTGCATTGACCACTGGGCAAATAGTAGCCGCTGAAGCACGCTCATGTGTAGATGGGGTAGGGGAACTAAAAGAATGGTGGACGCCATAGTCCCTAGAACTTGAAGAACTACCCTGGACTGTACTTAGTCTTTGATCAGCAAAAAACTGACTTGGTTGTGCAATGATTCTATCCTTTCTGGTATCAGTTTTGCTGTCATGGCTGTTGAGTCTATGCCTGAGCCTAAGAAAACAATACACTGCGATGGAGATAACGTGGATTTTTTTAGATTTACTGTAATTCCTAATCTGGTGCACAAGGATAGTCTCATCCCTGACTCGGATTAGTTGGTGCTTGGTGGTAGCAGTGAGGGCCCAGTCGTCTAAGTACGTAAACACCCAGAATCCCTGACGGCTCAGGTGAGCCGTGACCACCGCCATACATTTGAACACTCTGGGGGCTGTAGTGAGGCCAAAGGGCAGTGTTTGAAACTGACAATGACCGTCTCCCAGCCGAAAGAGTAGATGTCTTCTGGAGTGCCTGCCCATTTTGATACGGTAGTACGCATCCTGAAGATCTATGGAGCACATCCAATTGCCTTTTCCGATAAATGGAAAAATTGACTGCAGAGTGATCATACGATTTTTTTTACAGACTTGTTTAGCTTGCTGAGATCTAGGATTGATCTCCAGTCCCCGGTCTTTTTTGGAACTAAAAAGAATCTCGAGCAAGTTCCAGATCCTATTTGCTCTGTAGGGACTTCTTGGACAACTCTTTTTGTAGCAACGAGATAACCTCTAATGTTGTACGGTCTATTTGACTGGGTAGTGCATCTGGTAAAGACCGATTTGTAGGGGGATCAGAAACAAAATGAATGAGGTAACGTCTGGAAATTATATTTTGTACACATTGATCTTGAGAAATTTGTAGCCAGGCGCTTGGGTACAGTGAGAGACGACCCCCGACTGTCTCCAGAGATGAAGAGTCAGGCAACCCCTCAGGGGGGATGAGAGGGTCGATCAGAGAAAGCATCTCTATCACCCTGGTGTTGCGGACCCCCTCTGCTGCGGGCGCGGCGCCTTCCATTATAACCTCTGCCTCTGCCTCTAGGGGAGGGTTGACCTTGTGCTTGAGGGAAACCTTTTTGGGATTTACAGAACCACATTTTCCCTCCTGTTTGACCCTTGGGATAGGGTCTGGAAGGAAGGGAGAAACAGACTCCGACAGCAGATAAGGTTTTCCCTTCCTGCTCACACCTGGTCAAATTCTCTTACCTGAGGTCCAAAAAGAGATGAACCATCAAAGGGGACGTTAGTAAAGAAAGACTTGAAGGATTCTGTAAAATTGCATAGAAGCATCCAGGAATGTCTCCTAAGAGAGATCCCTGCTGCGGCCCCCCCTGCTCGCTCCATCAACTGCATAAGAAATCAGCCTCATGGAGGAGTTAGCGACAGAGGCAAGGGTGGACAGCTGCGAAAATACCTAGTCAGCGGATCCCGAAGCTACTGAATCCTGAAGGGCATCTCCCAACTCCTTTAGGAGATCCCTTTGAAGCCTGGAAAAATGGGACAGGTAACTCAGCGATCGCAAGGTAAAGGCCACTGAAGAAAAGGTACGCTTTCTATACCTATCCATCGTCCTAGACTCTTTATTAGGAGGATGGATATTTGAGGATGTCTAAGATAACTCCTTTGTGGCTGCTGCTACCACCATAGCATCCACAGGTACTCCCTTGGTTAGAAAGGTTTTATCTTCTGGAGCAGTAATAAATTTATTAGGCCTCCGCGGGACAGGTTCCACTGTGTCCGGAGAGGTCCAAGCTTTCCTAGTTGGTCATACGGCGGTGTCACCCAGGAGGTGGGAGGTTGGGAACCAAAAGCCTCAAGGTAAACTGATTCATCCTCAGTAGGGTTAGAGGTCTTCCAATTACCCCTCTAAGTATTTCTAGGATGTCCGCAAAAGAGACATCCTCAAAGGGGGATCTTGGGGACCCATCTGACTCATCCAAATCAGTGTCAGAAGTGACAGACTCAAGTGAGTCAATATGCTTTCTCTTGCAGACTCTCTTCCTAGGGACCTCTCCATTGGGGTAATCTGGGGAGGTTTCGGAAGAGGGGACACCTCCTATGGGGGCTCCTTGGGGCTCTGGTTCCCTACGCTTAGGGGAGGAGGGGGAGAAGAGGCTGTAACCTGCTGCTGAAGAAACATTGGGTCCAATGGCAGAGCTCTAGCAGTTGACAAAGCTCTATCGTCTCGAAAGCCTTACTACCCCACTTTGAAAAAGACCTCCGCTCCGAGAAAATGGATGGTCGACTCCAAACTGGAGGAGCAGGCTCTGAAGCGGTCATGGGAGCCGAGCTCACGCGAGCCGAAGCACCGAGAGGGAGGGTCAGATCCGAAGAAAACCCGGGGTGACTATCCCTTCCGGAGTTGACTGGAGAGCGTCAGCTCCCAGACCCCTCGGCTCCAGACTGATCCGATGAAGTGAGAGTTCTCAGTTCCGAGGAAGCAGGAAGAGTTCTCGGAACAGAGAGTTCCAGCACTAAATGACCCGAAACATTAGACTCCGAGAGCAAAGCAAGTCGGAGGAGAAACAGCAGACTGAGGATGGGATGGATCTGAAGCCTTAGTGTCCGGAGGAGCTAAAATTTTTGCCAGTGCTGGGTCACAGAGCAGCCTCTTCACCACCCGCTCTATATCCTTATCAGACAGTGTCCTGGAGGAATGGGTGGCGATAGGTGGAGATCTCCTCCTTTCCAAAATAGGAGATCTTAAAGTTGGTGAAACTTGTTCCAAGATCGGTGAATGTCTCGACAGAGATAAGTCTCGAAGCCGATGAAACAGACGGCACTGAGACTGAAGAAGCAGAATTACAGCCAAAATGCTTCAGCTACGTCGCTTTTGATTTTTTTTTTGTCGGTTCCAAAGCAGGAGCCGATGGAAGATTTCCTTTTGTGACTTTTAGAAACCATTTGACCTTGTTCCAGCTGTTCTTGGAAGGAACTTGTCATGAAACCCCTATCGATAAGTTTTCTTTTGCGTTCATTAAGAACACTAGTGCTGAACGCATGACAGAAGGTACAGGGTTCTTGCAAATGAGGCTCTCCAAGACAGTACACACAACTGCTGTGACTGTCAGTCGATGACATTTTCTGACAACATTTATCACACTTTTTAAAGCCAGAAGGGAGGTGTTCTTTGTGTTTTCTGTCTTTATCCTTTGCATTTTGCTTTTGAGGAAAGAAAGAAACAAATACAATAACTATAGTACAACTATACAGAGATATGCATATATATATATATATATATATATATATATATATATATATATATATATTTTTTTTTTTTTTTTATATAGAGGGAGAAGGAGAAAAAACTAGCACACAGAGGAAAGGCCCTCTAATTTAAACAGGAAACTACAGCCCTCTAACTTAAATGGGCCATACAATCCCTAAAGAAAAGGTCAGGTGAAGCAAACACTCACACAATCACTCTAGATAATAAGGGAAAAAAACTATTGATGAGAAAAATGAAGAAATATAGTAAAAAAATATTAAAAAATTTCACTTAGCCAACGAGTCAGTAAGGAGACTTTCGAAGCTTTCGCGACAAACGAGATCTGGGGAATTGCCATGGTGCACCATGAGATAGGGGATAGCCTCGAGCCAGTGAAAAGCTCTCAAGCTTTAGTATCGGCCGAGTCGGAGCCGAGGTTCGGCTCCGAACCATCCAGCAAGAATTACAGCGAGATAGGACTACATAACATCAGATGGCTTTACTACATTACTTTGCCTCATCATGTGGGCTGGATAAACAGCTTCCAGGCCAAATGTTTGATACCCTTAGATTAACAGCAAAGGCAGTTTACATATACTCAGTTAATGTGCAGGCCCTTCATCTTCAAAATCTCAAGTGCATTCACTCCTATGGTATGGAATCACTTACCCCAGAGGTATTCAGATTAGTGAACAGATTCTGTGCAAACAAGGTACAGTACCAGCATGGATGACTCCAATGTGTGTCTGTGTGTGTGTGTGTGTCTGTGTGTGTGTGTGTGTGTCTGTGTGTGTGTCTGTGTGTGTGTCTGTGTGTGTGTCTGTGTGTCTATGTGTGTGTGTATGCCCATGTACTCATGCGTGTATGTGTACGTGTGAATGTGTGCACGAATCTTACACATGTGGAAGAGTAAGTTAAATCTATATTTTGGTAGTATGCTGTGAATACTCAGACCTATGTCCTGTACACATCTATTTACTGCTGCAGATATTTTACTTTTTTTTTTAAACTTTATATATATATATATATATATATATATATATATATATATATAATTTGGGAAAAATACAGGAAGACAAATCATTTGATTTAGTCAGACTTCTGTTGTTACCCAAGGCAAAAAGGATAAAGTAGTACAAGTTACTCATGTGAGAAATCAACTAGAGATTTAACAGACAAGGTCTGCAGTTCTGAGAATCTCCTGGCTATCAGAACCGAGACAAGAAACAAGGTTTTCCAACATAGCATCTGCAGAAGTTGAAAGCTGAAATTATCAAGTGTGAGTTAGATAGTGACATTTTTATTTCTGATGTTAGTAGTGACAAAAGCTCTTTTATATGCAACTAGTTGTACTTTTTGATTTAATAAAAGTTTTTATTTTTACTATTCGCCTGACTGTAGTAATTTAGAGAAATACACCACCTTAACAGCTTTATAGTGGCAACTGGGACCTCCACGCAAAACTCTCACCTACTTTTTCTTAGAGGAATTAAATAAGTGAAACGCACTGAACTCAGCATACACAGAGAAAGAACCATGATAAATAAAAGTTCAAACTACAGGAGAAAAGTTATTTTAAAACTAATTATTCAGGGACAGGAAAACAGCAATAATAAAGATATGATAGAAAAGAACATTAAACTTCAGCCTTCGGAAAAAGTGACAACAAAAAATAGAATGCAGAAGGCCAGGAGGAACTGTGAAAGTGCATTAAAAAGGGAAAGAACCAAAAATATAAGCACATAAATAAGGATAAAGAGGACACATGGTAAGCAAAGACAGCAAACAAGCATGATTAGAGAAAGAGAGAAAAGTAATTGTAATTAGGAGAAAAAGGGTGCTCAACATGTCCACTAATGTCATCTGTAAAACCAAAGCAGATTTACAGAAGGAACTGGTTAGACAAATACAGAAAGGCTACAGTAAATAAGACATGCACAGGACTGCAGAACAAGTCAGCTTGAGACTGCATTACCAGAAGGGGCCCTTATAACATGAAGATGCAGTGGAATAATCTGACACAGATGGATTCTTTACTTCAGTATTCCCAGAACTAAAACATAGTGCAGCACTGCAGCTGTATGACAAAGTAACCAATGACAAATAGGTACAATAACCCAATCATGAGCACAAACCCCATGAACAGTGTAAGGTAATAAGGAATCATGTCAGAGAAGTGGAAAACAAATGACTTGTTCATGGTGCCATGCAGCTCGTGGTTGAAAACAAACGACTTGTTCATGGTGCCATGCAGCTCGTAGTTTCAGGATCTGGATTAATCACATCTACTATATTTCCCAGTGTCACCTTTAAGTCACCTTCAAATCATTTCATACCAAGTTCAGATTTTCTGTTGACTGATTGTACAACTACAGCAATGTGAAATATATGCAAATATACATATACACACCATCATCATCTTTCGGCTTTTCCCGTTAGGAGTCGCCACAGTGGATCATCCCTTTCCATTTCTTCCTATCCTCTGCATCTTGCTCTGTCACACCAACCGCCTGCATGTCCTCTCTCACCACGTCCATAAACCTTATCTTAGGCCTTCCTCTTTTCCTCTTACCTGGCAGCTCCATCCTTAGCATCTTTTTCCCAATATACCCATCATCCCTCCTCAGCACATGTCCAAACCAACGCAATCTCGTCTCTCTTGCTTTGTCTCCAAACTGTCCAACATGAGCTGACCCTTTAATATACTGATTCCTAATCCTATCCATCCTAGCCACACAGAGTGCAAACCTTAACATCTTTAACTCTGCCACATCCAGCACTGACTCCTGCCTTTTTGTCATTGCCACTGTCTCCAACCCATATAACATAGCTGGTCTCACTACCCTCTTGTAGACCTTCCCTTTCACTCCTGACACTCTTCTCCACCCATTCCACCCTGCCTGTACTCTCTTCTTCACCTCTCTTCCACACTCACCATTACTCTGAACTGTTGACCCCAAGTACTTAAACTCATCCACCTTTACCAACTCTACTCCCTGCATCCTTACCATTCCTCTACCCTCCCTCTCATTTACACACATATATTCTGCCTTAACCCTGCTGACCTTCATTCCTCTGCTCTCGAGAGCATATCTCCACCTCTCCAGAGTCTCCTCAACCAGATTCCTACTCTCACTACAGATCACAAAGTCATCTGCAAACATCATAGTCCACGGGGCCTCCTGTCTGCTCTCATGTCAGCCTGTCCATCACCACTGCAAATAAGAAAGGACTCAGAGCTGATTCTTGATGTAATCCCACCTCCACCTTAAACGGATCTGTCACTTCCACTGCAGTCCTCACCACTGTCACACTACCCATGTACATATCCTGTACCACTCTTACATACTTCTCTGCCACTCCCGACTTCCTCATACAATACCACAACTCTTCTCTAGGTACCCTGTCATATGCTTTCTCCAAGTCTACAAAGACACAATGCAACTCCTTCTGACCTTCTCTGCATTTCTCCAATAACACTCTCAGAGCAAACATTGCATCTGTAGTGCTCTTTCCTGGCATGAAATCATACTGCTGATCACTAATCATCACCTCCCTTCTTAACCTAGCGTCTACTACTCTTTCCCATAACTTCAAGCTGTGACTGATCAATTTTATCCCTCTGTAGTTACTGCAACTCTGCACATCACCCTTATTCTTAAAGATAGGTACCAAAACACTTTTTCTCCACTCCTCAGGCATCCTCTGACTTTCCAAAATTTCATTAAACAATCTAGTTAAAAATTCCACTGCCATTTCTCCTAAGCACCTCCATGCTTCCATTGGTATGTCATCTGGGCCAACAGCCTTTCCATTCTTCATCCTCTTCATAGATGTCCTTACTTCCCCCTTGCTAATCTGTTTCACTTCCTGATTCACTATCCCCACATCATCCAACCTTCTCTCTCACTCATTCTCTTCATTCACCAGCCTTCTCAAAATACTCTTTCCATCTACTCAACACACTCTCCTCTCTTGTGAGGAGCTTTCCCTCACTATCCTTTATCACCCTTACCTGCTGCACATCTTTCCCAGCTCTGTCCCTCTGTCTAGCCAATCGGTACAGGTCCTTTTCTCCCTCTTTACACATATAGGATTTTTTCACCGCAATAACAGTATCAAAATAATAAAACAGTACATACATCTCTGTGTTTTATTTTACCTGCAAAATGGCTGAAAGAGGTCTTTGGACCAGTCCACAAAGTCAATTAACAAAATAAATAAGTAAATAAAATAAATGGCTGTGGTAAAACATGAGCATGTAGTCTTCCATTGATCGATGAAGTTAATAAATAATTAAGCAAGCAAGCAGACAAACGAAAAATATACAAGAGCAAACAACTGAAGCAAAATATGAACCTGTGGCTCCAAAATTCCCATCTTTGTCATTTCTGGAGAAATGCTACTTACAGCTGACTGGACACTTCATGAAAGTTATCCCTGCGTTGCAACCTTCTCAAACTAGTAAAGGATGAGGCAGTACTACAATACTTAGCCGGCCTTCCACTTCCAACTCATCATCATTCGCTTTTTCATGTTACTCGTTTATGTAGAAGGTGAAGCACATGTATTTCTGTAACTTGCAGCAACTGTAAGGCAAGTTCCAAGTCTGTCCTAGACAAACGCTTCAACACCCTTTGGCTACCAGCACTAACACAATGGTAATTAAATATTGTAATAATAAAACAGGACATGTTTCTAAATCCTGAGCATCAGAGCCCTGGAATCACAATTCTGAGTCAGCAGGTCTTTACATAATTTTTTATGATAAAAGTATTGCTTGGTGAGAGGAACCAAGTGCCTCTCATTAACTCAATCAGGCATTAGACAAGTAACCTAAAATAGTTCAATCAGGCTGACACATCAGAAGTCAGGAATCCAAGTAAAATAATGATGTTTAAATTTTGTCCGTAAAAAAAGCTATAACACAACATCAGAATCTATACATTAAAAATAATTTATTTTCACAATCCACAACAAAATCACAGTGACACAATATGACTGCGAGGACAAAAGTAACTGTGCTAATTCTCTGTATTTTGTAGGTATGGCATACACACAGAAATCTGCAAAATACATCAACGGCAGAGAATCACTGCCCTGCACTGGCCTTTAAGGAAAAAGGGGGTTCTTACTTAAATACATCTATTAGTGTACCTCTTTGAGAGCTTACAAGTCACCTTACTTTACTGTGGTAATCCCTTAACAAAAAAAACAATGGCATCAGGGAAGTACAGATGACAGACTCTCCTCTTCCAGAAAAGCAGACATTCCCCATCTCCCCAGCTAATCTCACAGTAGATAACGGAAGCTGCAGTCAAACGGACTACTATGGAATTTGAATATATGCTGCAATGTCAAGTTATGTATGTGCATTTGTGTGTGTGTGTGTGCGGGTGCATGATTATATCATGAATACTTGACATATTAGACGGCAGACAAAAATAGTCAACAAAAAGAAGCTGACCATTTATAATATCGTCAGCAATACTCCGTGGTGCACAGAACATCAAAAAAGGTATCAAATTTCCTTTTATGATGTACTACGCATAACCCCACCACACATTCTGCTCAAATTTGTCTGAACAGTGATAGTGAAATGGAAAGGACGTTTGGTACTTGCGTATTATCGCAACCACGCTTTCTCGCCAGGCCATTTTGTGTTTTCGCAACCACGCTTTTTCGTTAGCATGTTAATAGTATTCATATTGAGAAAGTAGTCTTTGTTGTTTTGCACTTGATTTAACTGTACCAAGTAGGATTGTCTGACATACATTGTCGCTACTACAATATTTAATTAAATAAGATCGCTGCCCATTATCTGATTAAGCAAATGCAGTTATTATAAAAGATGTGCAAAAATAACAAGGGGATAAAGGTTGAAAACGTTTTGTAAACATTGCACTTATAAACTTAGACAATTGTTATAATAATAGGTTTCGCATTACCATGCATTTGGTGAAGGTTACAAAGCCTGAAACTCCAATGTCTGTCATGATTTACTGACTTCTATTTCCAGGGATTCGCCAGAAAACCACACATTTCATGAGGAATGGGCCGAAAATCTGAACAGTTGAGACCTATGCTGAGTTTCCTAGCAGAACCCCTTTAGTCACCTCTGTCCAATAACAGTGTTACACTCTGACCCTGAAGCAGTTATTCTTCTCACCTGAAAAATTTGCAAATGTACACAATCAGTTGCAAAGTGACATGAACTTTGTAACACTGGAAAGTTACTCATCACACAAAACAGATTTAGTTTAGAAAACTTAAGACTTTTCTGTGATGTCGTGGGCAGACAGATGAGAACTAAAGATTACACACACCAAAACAGTGGGCGATTTTTATTATCATCATACAGACTATATCTTCACCATCCTGCAACCGGCACTCGTGGTTGGGAGAATATGTGGTTGCGATAATATGCAAGTACCGGACTTTTTTTAAATTAAGCTGCATCTTACAATTAGAGGCAGAGTTAAGGTTGGCATGCATTACTAAGGTGGGCAGAGGGACCCTAACCCAACCCCAAGCAAGCAGCTTACCTTAAAATGGCCCTTTCTATAACACTACCACCACACAAAACAGCTCAGAATTACAAAAAGAGAGTACTTACCTTAGATACTACAGTGACAAAGAAATAACTAAATACTACAACACATGAAAGCATTCAAGCAACCAAAATCTATTTTTCACATTTAGTATTGCTTTGCCTGAGCTTATGTTATTTTACACACGCAGACAATATTCATCCCCCCCCCCCCATCACTCACCCTCTGTCTTGGACATATATGCAAAACAGCAATGCAAGCACTTACACTGCACAAATCACAGTTATATGCAACTGCACTCTTCCACCCATACCTGGCTAACCTTCTTACCTTCCTAACCTCACTCAAATATTCATTCAGGGAACAAAACTGCAAGAACTTGTGCCAAAGCTAAAACAGCTTGCACTTAGCAGTGCCTTCTGCTTTCTAGAATATCTCATCGCATTTAATTCCTAAGTGACTTAAAGGAGCAGGAAATGATTTACAGTATCATTAGTTTTGTCAGCTCCTGCCCACCACATGTTTTTGGCCTAGCAACAAAAAAAAGCAACACTACATGCCAGAAGATATAAACACCTAAGTGAACTGTAATACAACCTACCAACCAATGCTCTAACACAGTGTGGGCAGCAGAATCACAGTATGTGGGTAGCACAGAACACAGAGCATCAAGGAACAACGCTCCTACAATGTATGGTACTCAAAATAAATAACACTTCAGTGCTTTCCACAATGGCAGGCAATGCAGGCAGGCAAATGCAGTTGTCAACACTCAGAAATGACAATTTTCAAATGCTTGCCTTCCAGTGAATTTCTTCCCCAGTTCCTTCTACCACAATGTGCCCTTACCAGTATTTACATGACCAGGTACCCAAGAAGGATTCCCCACATCCTCTTCTGGTCATATCTGATTAAACTGAGGCTATAACTGTGTGTGTGTGTGTGTGGGGGGGGGGGGGTCACATTCATGGGCACAGATATAAAGACAAAGCAATGAAAATCATCCACAGCAGAGGTATTTGCTGGGATGAGGAACACAGTAACTTGCTTAATGAGCATCTCCCCAAGATTTACTGCTGTGGAAAGGGCAGAAACAGCCACCACCTTCTTTTAGAATAGCCCCTTTGAAGGCAGTTAGTACATACAGAAGAAGTTATAAACTGTTACTTCCTCTGTAGACTGTTAGGAGTAATAAATCTAATAGAGGCCAAGGAGAAATGCAGTTACTCAGGACCAAATACTCCACCTCAGTGGTTAGAAAATGTGCAAACTAAACATCAGGCAGCATCAGCACAAATCACCACCACACAGGCATTACTAAAATGAGTCACAGAGGCCATCATGCTCTGGTGAAATACTTGCCTACAGCAAATGATAGCATTCCTCTGCATCATCTTGACAGAAGATGAAACACCAGGTAAGCTATGTGGAGAGTAGCTTGCTCCAAAATTGTGTTTGCTGTCCATCTCTGTCCCTCTGTAGCAAAAAATACGAGAAGCTCTCCTTGACTCAAACTCAGTTAAGTAATATAGCCATTTGAGCATTTAAGGAAAGAAAGAGAAGTTCTCCTCTATTCATAACAGAGAGATAGATGCGGTAAGCATAATGCTGTAGCAATTAGCAGTACTGCCTCAGAGTGATTGCGCCCCCCCCCCCCCAAAAATGGGTATTTTCCATTTTGAGTATGCATGTCCTATTCATATTGTATGTGAATTTTTACTGGGGACTCTTTCTTTTAACATCAGAAACACATGCAGCATAACCGCATTAGAAAACTCCATACTGCTCTTAGATTTTTGTGTGTGTGCATTTATACGTGCATGCTTATATATACCCTTATGTGCATGTGTATTTATCGCCAGTAATGAACCAATAGATTTGAAGAGTGCTAATGAGGAGTTTTGTTTGATATAGATAGGTAGTTTGTTCCAGAGTATGGGAAGTCTCTGGGACAGGAAACTATCCCTCCAGCATGTTCTGTTTACTGTAGTGACAAGGTTTAGGTCCCTAGAGCGTGTAGCTTGGAGGGATTGGAATTTCTTTACGTGGAGCATGTCCAATAGCTCTGGGTTTGACATAGCTTTGTATGTTACGCAGAGATCGTCTCTGAGTAGGTGATATGTGATGGAGTAAAGGTGGAATTTTTTGAGTCGGTCTGCGTAGGGCATCTGTTTGAGGCCGTAATCCTCTTTGTGAGGTATTTCTGCGGCCTTTCCAGTTGTTGTAGATGTCTTGTGAGGTATATACCAAAAGGGGTGTTGTACTCTATAATGGGTCTAATGAGTGACGAGTAGAGGGGAACAATGACCTCTTCTCCTGGATGAGAAACCTTTTGTGATGAGGTGTGCCACGTAGAAGGATTTCCTGACTACTGTGGCAATATGATTATCAAAGGAGAGACTACTGTCCACCTGTGTTCCCAAGGTCTCTTATTACTCTTTCGGTGTTAAGTAGACTACTACCTATGTGGTAGCTCATGGGTACAGAGTTTTTACCAAAGGGGATGACAATGCACCTTTTGGCATTGCGCTTGAGGCCATGGCTTTGACACCAGGCACCTGTCTCCGTGAGGCCCTTTTGTAGGATGTCCACATTGTTAGGAGTTTCGATTATGGCTCCTAGTTTGCAGTAATCTGCGAACTTCGTTAGCCAAAGAACGTCTGTTCTAGCCTGTACTTCAGAAAAGTAGATACCAAACAGGAGAGAACCCAGGACTGAACCCTGTGGTACTCCACTTGTCACTGGTCTGAAGTCGGATTTGGAGTCTGCTACTTTCACAGTGTGGGTTCTGTCAGTGAGCCAGTTGGCAACCCATATTGTGACATAGGGATTTATACCTAGTTTAGTGAGTTTAACTATAATTCCAGAGTGGGGGATGGTGTCAAAAGCCTTGGTGAGATCTACATAGGCTGTGTGAACCACCTTATCCTCGTCTACAGCTTTGGTGACTGCTTCAAAGAAGTCTATCAGGTTTAGGAGACATTATCTGCCTTTTACAAACCCGAACTGGGTTGTGTCCAGAGTTTGGAGATTACCAAAGTCTTTGTGTATAAGATCCACGATGATAGGTTTCATGGCCTTGCAGACCAGGCACGTTAGGCTAATGGGCCGGTAGTTCCCGGGGTCCGTGGTGGCTCCTCCTTTGTGGAGTGGGATAACTGTCGCTGTGCGCCATTCAGTGGGCACAAAGCCTGAGGTGAAGCTATGACTGAACATGGTGCTTAGGTGGGGTAAACAGCAAAAAAACGCCAGCAAGAGTAGGCAAAAGTCACATCCAAAAATCATTTATTGGTATAGGGAAGAATAATCCCCCTACACATTGTAGTAAAAACCATCAATCAAACCGGTTTCGGCTCCTAAGGAGCCTTCTTCAGTGAAATACAAAAATACAAATGAAAAATCAGAGTATCAGAATACATCTATATATATAAATGAGCTATGCATGAAAACCAATCACAACACAGCATTAACAATTATTACAATTGGTCATTAAGGCCAGGTGAAAACAAGGCTCCAAGTTTTATAATCCATTTTCTTTCCTTGGAGCTAAGTAGTTCCTGCCAATACTGTTTGTTTTTGCATCTCCCCTTAATACAGTCAATGGTGACAAATTTGAAAGAGGCTGAGGCATGTTTTAAACAATGTTTATATAGTGCATTACTGGTGCGTTTATTTTTAATGTCACTCAAATGCTCACAAATTCTAAGGCGGAAAGGCCTAGAGGTCTTTCCGACATAGAAGGCGGAACAATTGCAGGTCACCAAATAGATGACCCAACTCAGTGTTACAATTAGCCCAAAATTTGATATCAAAAACATCAGAAGTGTTTTTACTGCTAAATTCACTAGTGCGTGAAACACGAGTGCAAAAAGAACAATGTCCACAGGGCATACATCCAACAATAGGTTTGCCTACAATCGACAACTGGATGGAGGTAGAAAAATCAGAACCAACTCTTTTATAGTGGCTAAATTTAGAGTCAATAGTTTGTCCCCTTCTAAATGAAAAGGAACATATATCTGGAAGTAAAGAATTAAGTTTATGATCAGCTTTGAGAACATTCCAATGTCTGTATATAATATTTTTGAAACCCTGTGTGTTACGTCCATATGTAGTCACCAGACGCAACGGTTGTGGCTTAATAATGTTTTTCTTATCTTTATATGATAATAAATCTTCCCTGTTTATGTTGGACACAAATCTTTTGGCTAAATGCACAGTACCTGGACGGTAACCCCTCCTAATAAATCTATGTGTCAAATCCTCCTGGGCATCAAGAAAGGATTGTTGGCTAGAACAGATTCTTCTGGCTCTTAAAAATTGTGATTTGGGTATATTCTGGATGACATGTTGTGGGTGGAAGCTGGTAGCATGTAATAATGAGTTAAATTCTGGAAATTTCCTGAACATCCTAGTTGACAAAGTATTGTCCTGATTTCTGATGATTTCAGCATCAAGAAATACTATCCTCGACACGTGGTAGGTCAACTTGAATTCTATCCCCCATATGTTATCATTGAGATATTCAAGAAACTCCATAAGATAGCATTCATCAGCTTTCCACACCAACCAACAGTCATCCAGATAACGACGCCAAATGTCCATCTCACACATGTAAATATTATGATTATAATCATAGATTATAATTTCTTCTATATATGCCATAAAAAGATCTGCATATATGGGTGCAAAAGATGCACCCATAGCAGTACCTTTTATTTGCCAGTAACAAAGATTTTGAAAATAAAAAACGTTACTAGACAAAACATGTTCTGTAAGGCATATAAGAAATGTGTTGAATCCGGGTTGGTATAGACCTGATCTAGCCAACCAATAATCCAACGCTTGTAAACCTGCCCAGTGTGGAATGTTGGTATAAAGGGAGGTAATGTCCAAAGTGCATAATAGCCAATGTGATTCAAGTTGAGAATTATTGATAATGTCCAAAAATTGGGTGGTGTCTTGGATTCTTGCTCTAATAAAACCCAATAAAGGTTTTAAATATTGGGTTAAATATTCAGACAATGGTTCAGTGAGTGACCCATGTCCAGAGACAATGGGTCGACCTGGTGGATTTGTGGCATGTTTATGGATCTTCGGTAACAAGTATAGATATTGTTTCCTAGGTGAATCAACCATTAATTGTTCTTTAATATGTTGGGTAATAATACCCTCCTCAACTGCCTCAGTTAAGAACTGACCAATTTTATGCTGAAAATGAGGTGAGGGATCCAAAAACATCTGCCTATAATATTGCATGTCACCCAATTGTCTCATGGCCTCACTGTCATAAGCAACCTTGTCCAGTACCACCACCGCTCCACCTTTGTCAGCTTGAACAACAACAAGATCTTTATTGTTAATAAGCTCATTCAGACTTGATATTTCTTCAGCAGACAAATTATTGTAAGAAATAGGAAAATCCTTAAGATGACAGTGTATATCCTGAAGGACATTTTTTTGAAATACCCCCACTAAATGTGACATAGGTGGATTAAATGTCGATTTTTTAAACCTAAAGTCACAACATGTATCACAAGATATATCACGATCAATGTTGTCAAAAAACAAATTCAGATTCAAAATTCGACAAAAATTTGTCACATCCTGAGCCAAAGATTGTTCAGAGACAAAAAACCCAGGGACAAAATTAAGCCCTTTATTTAATATTTTAAGTTGTGCATCAGTCAATTCAACAGATGAAATATTGTGAACATTGCAATGAAAGCTTAATGTTGTGTCATGATTTTCAGGAGTGCCTCCAAACTTTGTTTGGATGTTTCGTTTCTTGTGTTTCCGCCCCCCTCGTCTGTATCTAAATTGGGAGGGTGTAAAGAATTGTCCCTCTTGGCTTTAGGTGACCCCTCTCTTGAATGTATATCAAATTCACCTTCAGTGTTAGAGGAAGTATCCTCACCAGAGGTGCCATTAGAAAAACCAAAATTTTTCTTAAGAATAGATTTAGGCCTTTTTCTTTTGGGGGTGGATGACCTCTTATCATACTTGTTCTCATCTCTAGGTAGTCTAAAAGAAACATTCTTAGATGTATCAAAGGGTTTACCCCTCTCATAGTCACCCACATCCCTAAGGAATTTTTTGATTTTCCTATCTTTTAGTGTACTTTCCATTTTGGACAAATCTGTGGTAAGTTTTTTAACCTGTACCATAAATGAATCACAAGTTTCAAACTTGCTGGTCTCCAAACAAACAGTTTCCAAATCTTTGACACCTTGTTGCACCTTACGCTCATAAAAATTGGCCAAAGCATCCACAAATTTGGAAGAAGCCAACTGTTGAATATGACCTCAATCCTCAATGAGCTGGTCATCAATATTAGAGACCAAAGGTTGTACCCTAACCCTGAGGCCCTGTGGAGTAATATGTTTCTGCTGGTATGCTTTAAATAAGCGTAGATGCCACACATTGTTCCTAACCATCTTCATATTCTTACCCAATCTGTTAAAAAATATCTCACATTGTGCGTCCAAATCAGATCCCAGAGCATCAATAGTAGATGGCAAACCATGCTTATCTAAACCAAACACAGATAAATCATCCATGTCCGCAGATAAACCCTGTATAATAGGTGAAAGAGCCATGTCTCTAACCTCAGGATTGAACCCAACCGAACCAAATACAATAAAAGCAAAAATATCACCCAATAAATGGTGTCTTATAGATGACAAGCCGATATATGGACAGGCACAAAAAATGATTGTGATGTATTATCTATCAGAAGCATAAGAGACTATGAGGATATCTGAACAGTCATCCAACCAAAACTTGAAATAATCCAAAAAAAGACCATTATACACCAAATAACAATGATTGAAATGATCAATAACATCAATTGGTATTGTGCATAAGTCTTATGGATCAGTAACCAACTTGATAAACCAATACAATAAAGCAGCCAAACCGACCCAACAGCTTCATTCAAGTCGTAATACTGCGTATTGGTATGGACATATCCAGAAGAAACCATATATGATATATGTTATAATCAAATAATCCAAAGGCCAATAATAAACACTGCCAAACCATTAGAAATATGGGATACCATAACCCATGTCTTTAAAGTTTGGCCAGCAACCACCTGGTATTAAAAAATAATACCAAAAATATGCAATCTATATTTTGTGTCAGTAGCAATCAGCAAAATCTCCATAAGTAAACACACCCATAAATATATTGTTACAGTGGTAAGGTTGGCTCCAAAACTGTTGTGGCTCAACAATATTTGTATATATCTAAAATGGACGACAACATGCCTGTTTGAAAAAGTGAGACATATCCCCCAAAGCTCAATCTATGTTCATATTACATATATAATGAAAAAATAGTACCCAGAAGTAAAAACAGTTGAGACCTCTGGAATGATATCATAACATAGAGCAGTGGGCATAGATAGTGGTAAAAACTAAACCCAAAAGACCTTGTTCAACACCAAAAAATGTCTACACATCAGCAAATACTGCAGTTGATAATACTGCAATAACAGTAGGAAAAGCAAACATCTGGCTATTCCAAAAATAGTGTAAGAACCAATTAAAAAGTTGACACCAAAATGATAATAAATTTGGTATAAGGGGAGAATGCTAATAACATGAATAAAAAAACATACCACATTGAACCAATGCCGTAATAAACGGCAAAAATCAGGAAACAATTCACCCAATAATGCACCTCAACTGCCTTTAACAAACTAGTATGTATAACATTTAACATATAAATAAGAAACAACTGGGCCCCCAAAAATACAATTGAGTATATGTTGTGTTCGCTTTAACCACGAGCACCATACAATTCAAAACCGGCGTTTAAAAAACGCCAGCAGCGCCAATAACGATGGCAAATAAGTATAGCAATTTAGCATATAAATGCTAAGCAAAAAATGAAAACGTCAGCAATATAAATAAAAATGTAAAATAAATCTAAATGCGAGTATAAACTCTAACCAGACCATCCAACATTAAGCTAATGTGCAAATCTATTCCAAAAAAAGAAATCAAGCTGCCAGCTTACCTAAACAAGCCTGATATCAATCTAGACATGTACGGATACAAGTATAACACTTATCTGGCGCCAAATGAATCGAATAGTGTGTATAATGTTCACTCAAACTGCGAACATCAAACAAATTATACCCAACATTAAAAAATGTTAACAATATTAAGTGCAAATGGCAAGTGAGTATGGCTGCATTTGTATAATTTTAACCAAACCAAGCCAAATAGTACTGGAAATCAAATATATTTATCAAAAACACAAGCTGCAAGCTTGCCCACACCTACCCAGTATAAATATAGGCATAGAAAATAAGGCAATAGTCCAATGAGATCACCATTAGACGAAACTTGAAAAATACAATGCAGCACACATAGAATGAATCCGTTTGGCTGAAACGAAGACACAGGACCAGTCGAGGCTGATGTAAACGCAGAGAACTCCTCCAATGTGTTGAAAAAAGTTCGCCAGTAAACCAGACAGGAAGTACAGTTGCGTAAAAGTCCAAACGCAACCCTGAGGCATCAAAACGACCATGTATCAACTGCACACTTCTGCGCACACAATAATGTCTGTGATAGGTCAAACCCTAAAATAAAGTTCTGGAAATGTATTCCGATACAGTGATGAAACAAAATATAAAATAAAAACAAAAAAAGGATGCTGAAACAGCCAACAGCGGTTCCCAGCAACTGAACAGAAACAGCCCAAACAAGAAGCAGATGCCCGTGGAACCCTCGCACGGCCAAACAGAAGGAATAAACAGCAAAAATACGCCAGCAAGAGTAGGCAAAAGTCACATCCAAAAATCATTTATTGGTATAGGGAAGAATAATCCCCCTACACATTGTAGTAAAAACCATCAATCAAACCGGTTTCAAAAAAATGTCCTTCAGGATATACACTGTCATCTTAAGGATTTTCCTATTTCTTACAATAATTTGTCTGCTGAAGAAATATCAAGTCTGAAAGATGTTTTTGGATCCCTCACCTCATTTTCAGCATAAAATTGGTCAGTTCTTGACTGAGGCAGTTGAGGAGGGTATTATTACCCAACATATTAAAGAACAATTAATGGTTGATTCACCTAGGAAACAATATCTATACTTGTTACCGAAGATCCATAAACATGCCACAAATCCACCAGGTCGACCCATTGTCTCTGGACATGGGTCACTCACTGAACCATTGTCTGAATATTTAACCCAATATTTAAAACCTTTATTGGGTTTTATTAGAGCAAGAATCCAAGACACCACCCTATTTTTGGACATTATCAATAATTCTCAACTTGAATCACATTGGCTATTATGCACTTTGGACATTACCTCCCTTTATACCAACATTCCACACTGGGCAGGTTTACAAGCGTTGGATTATTGGTTGGCTAGATCAGGTCTATACCAACCCGGATTCAACACATTTCTTATATGCCTTACAGAACATGTTTTGTCTAGTAACGTTTTTTATTTTCAAAATCTTTGTTACTGGCAAATAAAAGGTACTGCTATGGGTGCATCTTTTGCACCCATATATGCAGATCTTGTTATGGCATATATAGAAGAAATTATAATCTATGATTATAATCATAATATTTACATGTGTGAGATGGACATTTGGCGTCGTTATCTGGATGACTGTTGGTTGGTGTGGAAAGCTGATGAATGCTATCTTATGAAGTTTCTTGAATATCTCAATGATAACATATGGGGGATAGAATTCAAGTTGACCTACCACGTGTCGAGGATAGTATTTCTTGATGTTGAAATCATCAGAAATCAGGACAATACTTTGTCAACTAGGATGTTCAGGAAATTTCCAGAATTTAACTCATTATTACATGCTACCAGCTTCCACCCACAACATGTCATCCAGAATATACCCAAATCACAATTTTTAAGAGCCAGAAGAATCTGTTCTAGCCAACAATCCTTTCTTGATGCCCAGGAGGATTTGACACATAGATTTATTAGGAGGGGTTACCGTCCAGGTACTGTGCATTTAGCCAAAAGATTTGTGTCCAACATAAACAGGGAAGATTTATTATTATATAAAGATATATATGTTCCTTTTCATTTAGAAGGGGACAAACTATTGGCTCTAAATTTAGCCACTATAAAAGAGTTGGTTCTGATTTTTCTACCTCCATCCAGTTGTCGATTATAGGCAAACCTATTGTTGGATGTATGCCCTGTGGACATTGTTCTTTTTGCACTCGTGTTTCACGCACTAATGAATTTAGCAGTAAAAACACTTCTGATGTTTTTGATATCAAATTTTGGGCTAATTGCAACACTGAGTGGGTCATCTATTTGGTGACCTGCAATTGTTCCGCCTTCTATGTCGGAAAGACCTCTAGGCCTTTCCACCTTAGAATTTGTGAGCATTTGAGTGACATTAAAAATAAACGCACCAGTAATGCACTATATAAACATTGTTTAAAACATGCCTCAGCCTCTTTCAAATTTGTCACCATTGACTGTATTAAGGGGAGATGCAAAAACAAACAGTATTGGCAGGAACTACTTAGCTCCAAGGAAAGAAAATGGATTATAAAACTTGGAGCCTTGTTTTCACCTGGCCTTAATGACCAATTGTAATAATTGTTAATGCTGTGTTGTGACTGGTTTTCATGCATAGCTCATTTATATATATGGATGTATTCTGATACTCTGATTTTTCATTTGTATTTTTGTATTTCACTGAAGAAGGCTCCTAGGAGCCGAAACTGGTTTGATTGATGGTTTTTACTACAATGTGTAGGGGGATTATTCTTCCCTATACCAATAAATGATTTTTGGATGTGACTTTTGCCTACTCTTGCTGGCGTTTTTTTGCTGTTTTTTTTTTTTTTTTTTTGCCGTTTTTTTGCTGTTTATTCCTTCTGTTTGGCCGTGCGAGGGTTCCACGGGCATCTGCTTCTTGTTTGGGCTTAGGCGGGGTGCCAGTTCATTCTGCAGTTCGTGTAGAACATAGCCTGGGATGTTGTCCGGTCCCATGGATGCTGTGTTCTTGGCTTTGGAGAGTGTGGTTTTTACCTGTGCAGCCATGATTACAAGAACTTTGCATTCTTCCAGTATAGAGATGGGCCCTTTAGGGGGTGAGAGGTGGGTAAAGTTAGCACTGAACCTATCTGCCAGGATGTTAGCAATATCAGTTGGTTCAGTACATTTAGTGCCATTGTGCTGTAACTCAGAGCAGATCGGAGTGTTGCCATTCAGATTCTTGACATAGCTATAGAATGCTTTAAGGTTGTCTTTGGAATCAGTGGCGATTTTGTTTTCTTAACTAGCTTTGGAGAATTTTATGAGGGATCGCAGCTTCTTACTGAGGCTGACCAGGGAGTTCCTTCAATCATGGGATTTTACTCTTTTTTGCAGAAGTTTTTTTCTTCTGCTGTAGAGTTTGCTTATGGCAGGGGACCAACAGATTGTCTTCCTTTTTCTGGAGGATAGCATCTTGGTTCTGTTAGGGATAGCACAATCCATGCATTCATTAAGTGCTTATAAAGTGCATTTGTGTAGGATTCAGCAGTCGTACCTCTATTGTCCGTCTGCATGAGTGTCGTGAAGTTTGCCACTCCTGTCTTAAGAAGTGGCTTTGGAGACATTTTTTACAGTGGTTTCCCTAATGGGGGTGGGGGTGGGATGTGGATGTCTAGGGTGATTAGCTTGTGGTCGGATCTGACCAACAAAGAATTGACCTCTGGTGTGGAACACCGGTCGCCCATGTTGTTAATTACCAGATCTAGGATACTGTTGCCCCTGGTGGGGGTGTGGATAAGTTGATCCAAGGCACTGGAATTTATGAATTCCAGAAAACGTTGAGCAAAAGAGTTGGTACATGAGTAGTTTTCCCAGTTAATGGTGGGATAGTTGAAATCACCCATTATTAGGGTATTGGGTTGTACCCTAATATTTTCCAGTGTATCAAGAAATGAGGAGTGGGAATCCTGGGGCATGGTGGAGGATCTGTAGGAAGTTACAATTTGGATTGTGGTCTTGCCCAGAGTTAGTTGCACTTGGATAATCTCGGATGCATTATGCTGCACAACTAGCCTGGAGGTGTGGATACCCTTAATGAATATGGACACGCCTCCGCCTTTAGTGTTTCGGTCCAGGTTAGGTGGCCGAAAGGTGTGGTAAGAATTATAGCCTGGTAATGCAGGAGTGCTCTCTGGAGCCTTGAACCAGGTTTCTGTCACTGCACAGATGTCAATGATCTCCATTTTAAGAAGTGCCTCGAGTGAATGCAGGTATAGACTTCTAGCAATGAGTATCATTACTCTCAGATTTTGCTTTCTTGTACCTGTTAAGGTACGTTGTTATGCCTTATTGGCTGTGGTGGAGTGGCACACTGAGTTTGTGGGCCATGTGGCATTTGGGTTGTGTTGGGGAGTAGAGGTTGCTTGCATTTCTGCTTTGGAGGTCTCTGTTGCTTGAGCAGATTTTTATTGACAGCCTCGACGAATGTAGGTGCGTGTTTTGTGTTTCTGTGTGTGTGTTCTGGTGGTGTAGGTTTTGAGGGACTATGTGATGAGTGTGGTGTGGTGCAAGTGTTTACTTTCTCCTCTTGACTGTATAGTCCAGTCTTGACTGAAGACAGCTTTGCTTCCAGTTTGGCTATATAAGTGCATTTCTCACAGGTTGTAGTGTTGGGTGGTAGGAGGAGAGGGTTGTCTATGTACATGAGGCAATTGCTGCATTGCCCAAATATGCCCCGATTCATCAGACAGACAGGAGAAAACACCGGGAGTTGACCCTTAAGACATGCCTGGATAGGTGCTTATTTATAAAGTACTAAAAACTGTTTTCCTCTAGACAAGTGAGGAAAGTTGAGTGCTGTAGTAATTTGTAGCTTTAGTGCTTACGAGTTCTGAACAAGTGCTGAGCTCAAAGAAACAGATTTTAGTGCCAAAACTAAAAAAAAAACTGGCTAGTTCTAAAGGAAAATTTGAAGAGCAGACTTTATGGCGCCAGGAATAGTTTAACCCTAGCTAAGCAGTGATGCATAAAGTGTGTGTGTGTGTGTGTGTGTGTGTGTGTGTGTGTGTGTGTGTGTGTGTGTATATATATATATATATATATATATATATATATATTTTTTTTTTTTTTTTTTTTTCTTTTTTAATATAAACAGTAGCAAATGAGCAAACTGATTTAAAGCAATTAAACAATAAAAAGCTAAAAACTGAGGCCTGTTCCAGCAGTCTTCCATCAGACAAGTTCTAACTGCACACCTGCCACTAGGGTGCAGGGGAACCTTCTCCAAAAAAGATAGTCTGGATTAGTGCTCAAGTTATACAAAGTTAGATTCAGCAGGTCTGAATTTAGTCTATGCTACAGCAAACAAGGCGTACCAATTTCAGAAAGAAACCATTCAAATAAGCAGGCACAATAAGCCTTTAACTAGAAACTCCCAGCTCAGATGGGCAGAATCTACCCTCTCCTCCCACAAGAGTGTAGACCACACCTTCTTAATGTAAA
Organism: Protopterus annectens; assembly: GCF_019279795.1. Taxonomy (NCBI): domain Eukaryota; kingdom Metazoa; phylum Chordata; order Ceratodontiformes; family Protopteridae; genus Protopterus; species Protopterus annectens. Next base: position 27,593,624 of record NC_056743.1, read on the forward strand.
ATAAATGGCCCAAAGCCCAAGTGCTTAAACCAGAACTAATACACTTTTAGAATAACAGACACTAAAGCCTTCAATCAGCAACTCCCAACTTAGAAGGCTGTAAGCTACCTGTCCTGCCACAACAGTGCAGACCACAAACCTTCTTGGGGCAGTGCAAAAGCCAAAGGGCAAAGCAGAGAATTGAAAATGAGAAGAGGAAACAAAAAAGTAAAAAGTTCCTGAGCACAGGGTGGATGAATTTGTGAAGGTAGGCAATTCTTGAGGTCCATGGAAGCTAAGGCAGTCAAGGGAAGAAGAGGAAAGTTGGAAAGAAGGGACTTTGAGAAAGGTATTGAGCAGAGTAAGATCAAGAATGCGTCTCCAGATACCTTCCTTTAAAGGAACTAAAAATATTCTGGAGTAAAACCACATTCTCGATTGGGAGGGTGGAACAACCAGAATGGTGTCCTGATCCAAACAGGACTGCAAAACCTCTGGAAAATGAGAAAGCTGTTTCTGAGGAGGATCTGGAATGCCAGAGAAGGAGACGGTATTTCCAAACCATGAAATAGCCCTGACAAATGACAAACAGCACCCAGGAGTCCATGGTGATCTGATACTAATTTGGAAGGGGGAGAAACAGGGGGACCTGGCTGAGGGGAAGAGGAAGCCAAATGTCAAATGGAGACATGCTTGCCCTGAAATGAAGGAGTCTGAGTGAATTTAGCACGAGGAATACGCCTAGATCCCTTCTTACCCTTGGAAGGTAGACGAGACTCACTGTGGACAAAGACAGACTTAGAAGGGTAACTGCACTGGAATTTGGGGAGAGGAAAGACAAAATGTGTGTAAGTTCCAGCAAGGCATTACCCTTATCCTGAAGGGACTTAAACAGGTCAGCAGCAGCTGTCCCAAAAAGAGTTTTTATTATCAAAGGTGCAACCAAAGCCTGTAGTTGTAGCCAAGAATAATGCCTCATCACAGAACCTAAAGCAGCAGCATCACAGCTACATTTTATGGTGTGACGGATGACCTGGGAAGCAGTTACAAGGATGGAAAAAGCTAAAGCCTTCTCATCAGAATCAGGAAGGTCAGAGACCACTTAAGTTACCTGAGAAAGAGGGGCCAAAACATACCTGGTCATGTGGGTTTGGTAATTAACAGCCCTAAAAGACAAGGTGGCAGCTGTATATACTTTTTTACCCAACCTCTCCATAGCTCAACTATCCTTATCTGAGGGAAGGAGCTTAGTAGATGGCAAGACCTTAGAAGGTTTGTCAGAGGAAAGCGAAACCACTGAAGGATCACCAGAAGGGCACTTATACAAAAATGTACTATCTTCAGGCACCTTGTAGAACCTGTCCATGTGTAACAGCTCATAATATGTTTCCTTTGAATGTCAGAGACCTAGGAACAATCCCATATGAAGTACGCCATCAAATGAGAAACAGTATCCCCAAAGGATAACTCTTCGAAGGGGAAGTTTGAGCTCAAAGAATCCTCTTCCTCAGAACTGTAGTCTACTGAGGAATGAATCTGAGAAGAGTAAACTAGGGATTCCTCCCCTGGGTCTAAGTCCTCATCTGAGGATTCCAATTCCCTATGCCTCTTAACAGGGGGTGGAACATCCAGGGAGGAGCAAGGACTGACACCCCTTGAGGATGCTTCAAGGATATTAAAGCAATGAATACACCCTGTGTAAAATTCTGTCATTCACACTGGCGATCTTTAACAGGGGTAATGTGTTTTTTCTTGAGCAGGATATCCGCCTGAAAGACTCCTGGTGTTTCAAACCCTTGGCAAGATTTGATAATTGTAGTTGGAATGTCTTCCCTTACCAAAATCTGAGGAAGCCTCCTCAATCTCTGAAATAATCAGCCAAAGTGCCCCCTCAACGTCCATAACAGAAGTTGGAAAAGTACCTGAGGACGTGAGAGAATTCAGATCCATGCCTGTCTCTGACGGGATTATGGCAAAAAAATCTAAGGCAAGCACTGGGTAGTCTTTAGGGTTGTCATTAGCTTCTAGAGAGATGTTCGGGGAGGCTGAACAGCAACCAGATCAGGCCTAGCTTTTTTGTCTATCTTCTTGGCTGACAGCTGACCCTTGAGATGGGAGGATTCCACCATAACACCCTGGGCCAACAGCTTAAGTCACTGGTTTTCAAGGTATAGGGATAAAGAAGATAAGTGACTACAAAGGGTCTTGGGGACAAACGTTTGACAGATGGAGCACTGTGTATTGTCATGGGAACCACCTAAATAAAAAAGACACTGGTCATGATGGTCTTTATGTGGAATCTAATACCTGTTCACAAGTGTTTTTCAAATGAATTATGTAAAGTGGGTGTCATAATGTTAAGAGGCAGTGATGTAGGTCTAAGAGGATACTGTGGTGCGTCATTCCAACAACAGATGCAGAAATTAACATTCCACTATTTGCAACATTATCAAAACTGCATTTAAAGTACTTTGTCGAATTCTGGCAGCCATTCAGGGGGCAGAGAGACAGAATGGCAGAAAGTTTGCAACACCAAATTACCAAATGACAATTTTAATGAGACTAGAATATAAAGAGAAATGCTGACATTTTGGCTGGTCTATTTATTGATTTACTTAAGTATGGCTCCATGTATATAAGTTAACTGGATAAGTGTGCTGATCTTAAGTCCTTTTTATAATCACAACTTGGACCAAAATGGTACAGTCAAGATAGTAAAATGTGCAGCTGACTCAACACTATATACAGCACAACATTAAATTTAGATAAAACCATTGAAGGAAAAAATGCAATGCAGTTAATTGTGAAAAGATTTCACATCACACTCGTTACAATCTGGTGGTGCAAGTACAAAATGTACAGAATATGCACTGGCAGGATAAACAGAAAATGCCTGCGGGTATAATCTGGACACCACACAATAGCGGGGAAAGTAGAAGAGCTGCAGAAGAATAAGAGTAACATAAAAAGAGACAGGCATGGACAATAAGAACAGGAGCAAACCAGGAAAGAAAATTTGCAAAACCAATTAGCTCCAGAACTGCCTAAGGCAATGGTACAATGCAGGTCTAATGCAAGGATGAATATATCTTTGACACATTTGGCGGAAAGCAAAAAGACAAAGTACGGGGAAAAGCAACACCAATTTAAAAAGAGTTTTCTTCCACTCACCACTTTCTGTTCAGGTTATATCCTGCCATGGATATAGCAGCTGGCCAGCTTCCAATGTTCAGGACACCTTCCATGCACCCAAACTGTCATGCACCTCGAGCTGAGCTGAGCTGACTAAAAGACAAGTTTGGGAGCAAAGCCCTTTAGAGCTTCTGCAATAAAGAGAGGAAGGCTAAGCCCTAAAAGGGCAATGACAGGAACAATAAAAAAAAAAAAAAAAGTAAACACCCTAGCATTAAAAACGTACAAAAACTGGAGGGATAGAGGGAAGCAGCGGCTACTACAGCAATGATCATTCGAACATCTACTGCTATGGTAAGTTTATTGCACAACTGTACTATGTTCATCAAATTGATCACTGTGGCAGTAGCTTTACCTAAATGGGTAGATTACCATAGCTAACTACATTTGGAAGGTGGAAGGAGAAGGGTCCAAGAGCCCCTGGAGAACAGTACTAGCAAGTAGGCACAACGTTTATACTGCTTTATAACAGTTATGTAACGAGAACCACACAGCAGCTTCTAGAATCCAACCTTTTCCATAAAGCCACAGATGAAGCCAAGGTAGTGGAGTGGGCCTTGACCATGCCTGGAATAATTTTCCTATGGTGAGTATGAGTATAACAAAAGGTAATAGTCCAAGAGAATCATTTTAAAATAGTCTGTTCTGACAGTTTGTCCATGCTGTCCTTCATAAGAAATGAGCACTTGATCTGAACATCTGGAAGACTGAGCTCTCTTAGACAGTATTCAGGTTGTCTGTGAACATCTCAAGTATGCAGTATCCTTTCTTCCTCATTTTTCGGTTCAGGAAAAAAAATAGTGAGATGGATAGTTGGCTTAACGAAAGCTGAGATTCCACTTTAGGCATAAAAGAAAGATTAATTTTCAAAGAACCTCCGCCTCTCTGGAAAATGAGAAAGGACCAACTCACCATGAGAGCGTGCAAATCAGAAACCATTCTTGCAAACGACAAAGCCATCAGCAAAACTGCTTTCCATGTTAACCTCAAATCAGCCAGATTAGCTGGTTCAAATGAAGCTTCTCTAACACAAAATTAACAACCCAAGGAGGGGCCACCAGTTTGCCTGGCGGCCTCTTATGCAAAACTTCCTTAAAGAATTTGACATCAGACTACACTGAAAGAGAAGGATCCATCAGCAGGCATGCTGAAACAACCAATAAATGAATCTTGACAGAGAAATAAAGGCCATACTCACACAAGCTCCTCATTAGCACTCTTCAAGAAAAATCTTGATGATTGGATGTGTAATAGGAAATTCACCCCGGGGATCACTTCTGTGGTTCTGCTCGACAGGGGAGCAGGAAAATAATTTTCTTGGGTGGCGAAAGCCAGGGTACCTTTTTGGCTACGCTTGTATAGGCCCTAGGGCCAATAGCCTAGTACCTACCTATGAACCTATGAATAAGAAGTTATGTACCTACCATAACGTTCCATGTTAGTTGTCTTCATCTCGCTTTCTTTCTTGCTGGTTGGGATCGGAGACGATCCTCAGCTCAGACTCGGCCATCTTCTATAGCTCGAGAGCCGTTTACTGGCTCAAGGCTACCCCTTATCCCATGATGCCTAGCGCGAGCTACCTAGATGTCGTTTGAAATAGCTAACCCCAGACATAGCCAGAGAATCAACCTGTCCAAACAAACAGGTTGGGCATACCTGTCATACTCTCTAAATCAGTAGAGGAAACAAACCAGAGAACACTCAGCCACTGAAACCAAAACCCCTCTCGATCCAATAGGACAGGGGGATGGAGGGTGGGACGCAAGAAAGAAGGTGAGATGAAAACAACTAACATGGAACGTTATGGTAGGTACATAACTTCTTAATGTTAAGTTGTCTATCTCGCCTTCGTTCTTGCTGGTTGGGACAGCGTCCCTAGCACCTACAATCCTGGGTGGCTCATTGGAACAGACTCTTCAGAACAGTGGAACCAAAGTCAGCTCTGCTCCTGGAGACCATATCTAGCTTGTAATGAGAAATAAAGGTATGAGGGTTTGCCCGTAACAGCTGCACAGATAGAATCCATGGGCAACCTACATTGGAAGGCTACAGAAGTGGCCAAAGCCCTAATAGAATGACCTTTCGGTTTGATAGGCAACTCTTTTGTTTCTCAATTGATAAATGAAAGTGATAATGTGAGACAACCACCTGGATAAGGTCACTTTGGAAACTGGAAGACCTTGTTTGCCTAGAGTGTAGGAAAGGAATAGTTGGTCCGACTTCCTTATATCCTTAGTCCTATGCAAGTAAAAACGCAATTGTCTATGAACGTCCAATTGGTGTAATTTGTATTCTGCCTTGTTGGAGTGGTTAGGGAAAAACACAGGAAGGTCTATAGATTGGTTCAAATTGTTTTCGGAGCAGACTTTCAGAAGGAATGAGGGATTAGTCCTTAGAGCAACCCTGTCCTTATGAAAATCCAAGTATGGAGGACGAACACATAGTGCCTGAAGTTCAGAGACACGTCTGGCTGAAGTAATAGCTACTAGAAAGAGTGTTTTCCAAGATAGAAACTTAATGGAGCAGGACACCGCAGGTTCAAAGGGGGGCATAATTAAGGAGGTTAGTACCAAATTAAGGTCCCAAGGAGGAGGGGGATCTCTCACTGGAGGTCTTAGGAGAGTAGTCCCTCTTAAAAAGGCTTTACAGTGCTTATGAGACAATGTTTCAATTAGACAACCCAACATGAAAGTTAGAAATGGCCGCCAATTGGACCCTGATTGTAGCAGAAGCGGACCCAGAATGAAATAGTTGTGCTAGGAACTCCAAAATTTCATGGACTGGGGCTGAAAAAGGATCTACGTTCCTAGCCTCTGCCCAACAAGAAAAACGTTTCCATTTGCTACCATAAGTTTTTCTAGTTGTGGACTTGTGAGAGGAGACAACAATCTCACGCACGGCCGGGGAAATGCTGGGAAGCCTGGCTAAGGTTGGAAGTGGAGCAACCAAGCTGTGAGCTGGAGTGTTTGGAGGGATTGATGCAGCCCGCCTGATTGATTAATCAGTAGGTCTGGAATCGGATCCAGAGTCCAGGGCTGATCGAGAAGGTAATGGTGCAGGAACAGAAACCATATCTGTCGAGGCCAGTAGAGGGCAATAAGGATCATTTTGTAACCCAATGATATTGCTTTCTGTATGAGTTTTAGTATCAGGGGAAATGAAGGGAAGGCATAAAGAAGTACCGGAGGCCAAACGTGGACTAGAGTGTCTCTGGGAGTGTGACCTGGAAGCGGAAGAAGGGAAAAGTAGTTGCTGCATTTGCTGTTGAAGGGGGTGGCAAAAAGATTGCAGCAAGGCGGTCCCAATTTGCGGAAGATCAGATCCGCAACTACCTGATTCAGAGACCACTCGTGAGGCATGACAATAGCTCTGCTGAGCCTGTCCGCTATGACATTGGAACTCCCAGGGATGTACGTCACAATCAGAAAACGTTGGGAGGAAATCGCCCACTGCCAGAGTCTGAGTGCTTCTCGACACAGGGGGTAGGACCTGGTTCTGCTCTGCTTGTTGATGTACTACACCACTGACATGTTGTCCGTTTGAATTGCAATGGTCCCAGAAGGGAGAGTCCTGAATAGCTTGAAACTCTAGGAGCACGGCTCTCATTTCTAGGATGTTTATATGCAGATGGTACTCGTGAGGCTGCAGGCCATGGTAGGTACATAACTTCTTAATGTTAAGTTGTCTATCTCACCTTCGTTCTTGCTGGTTGGGACAGCGTCCCTAGCACCTACAATCCTGGGTGGCTCATTGGAACAGACTCTTCAGAACAGTGGAACCAAAGTCAGCTCTGCTCCTGGAGACCATATCTAGCTTGTAATGAGAAATAAAGGTATGAGGGTTTGCCCACGTAACAGCTGCACAGATAGAATCCATGGGCAACCTACATTGGAAGGCTACAGAAGTGGCCAAAGCCCTAATAGAATGACCTTTCGGTTTGATAGGCAACTCTTTTGTTTCTCAATTGATAAATGAAAGTGATAATGTGAGACAACCACCTGGATAAGGTCACTTTGGAAACTGGAAGACCGTGTTTGCCTAGAGTGTAGGAAAGGAATAGTTGGTCCGACTTCCTTATATCCTTAGTCCTATGCAAGTAAAAACGCAATTGTCTATGAACGTCCAATTGGTGTAATTTGTATTCTGCCTTGTTGGAGTGGTTAGGGAAAAACACAGGAAGGTCTACAGATTGGTTCAAATTGTTTTCTGAGCAGACTTTCAGAAGGAATGAGGGATTAGTCCTTAGAGCAACCCTGCCCTTATGAAAATCCAAGTATGGAGGACGAACACATAGTGCCTGAAGTTCAGAGACACGTCTGGCTGAAGTAATAGCTACCAGAAAGAGTGTTTTCCAAGATAGAAACTTAATGGAGCAGGACACCGCAGGTTCAAAGGGGGGCATAATTAAGGAGGTTAGTACCAAATTAAGGTCCCAAGGAGGAGGGGGATCTCTCACTGGAGGTCTTAGGAGAGTAGTCCCTCTTAAAAAGGCTTTACAGTGCTTATGAGACAATGTTTCAATTAGACAACCCAACATGAAAGTTAGAAATGGCCGCCAATTGGACCCTGATTGTAGCAGAAGTGGACCCAGAATTAAATAGTTGTGCTAGGAACTCCAAAATTTCATGGACTGGGGCTGAAAAAGGATCTACGTTCCTAGCCTCTGCCCAACAAGAAAAACGTTTCCATTTGCTACCATAAGTTTTTCTAGTTGTGGACTTGTGAGAGGAGACAACAATCTCACGCACGGCCGGGGAAATGCTGGGAAGCCTGGCTAAGGTTGGAAGTGGAGCAACCAAGCTGTGAGCTGGAGTGTTTGGAGGGATTGATGCAGCCCGCCTGATTGATTAATCAGTAGGTCTGGAATCGGATCCAGAGTCCAGGGCTGATCGAGAAGGTAATGGTGCAGGAACAGAAACCATATCTGTCGAGGCCAGTAGAGGGCAATGAGGATCATTTTGTAACCCAATGATATTGCTTTCTGTATGAGTTTTAGTATCAGGGGAAATGAAGGGAAGGCATAAAGAAGTACCGGAGGCCAAACGTGGACTAGAGTGTCTCTGGGAGTGTGACCTGGAAGCGGAAGAAGGGAAAAGTAGTTGCTGCATTTGCTGTTGAAGGGGGTGGTAAAAAGATTGCAGCAAGGCGGTCCCAATTTGCGGAAGATCAGATCCGCAACTACCTGATTCAGAGACCACTCGTGAGGCATGACAATAGCTCTGCTGAGCCTGTCCGCTATGACATTGGAACTCCCAGGGATGTACGTCACAATCAGAAAACGTTGGGAGGAAATCGCCCACTGCCAGAGTCTGAGTGCTTCTCGACACAGGGGGTAGGACCTGGTTCTGCTCTGCTTGTTGATGTACTACACCACTGACATGTTGTCTGTCTGAATTGCAATGGTCCCAGAAGGGAGAGAGTCCTGAATAGCTTGAAACTCTAGGAGCACGGCTCTCATTTCTAGGATGTTTATATGCAGATGGTACTCGTGAGGCTGCCAAGTGCCTTAGACTGTCCTGCCCTGATAACCCCCCCCCCCAACCTTATCAGGGAGGCATCTGTGGTCACTGTGGCAACCGGAGGGGGCTGAATGAAGGGTCTGCCCTGAGTCACTAGTGGGGAGACCATCCACCAAGAAAGGTGCCTTTTGCATGCTTCTGTAATCATGACCATGTGGGACAAGGGAGCTATTGGAAAGACCACTGTGTGAACAGAAGCCACTGAAGGATCCTCATGTAAAAGCAGGCCAGTGGGATTAGAAGAATTGCCGCTGCCATGGAACCCAGAGTTTGAAGGACGAATCTGACTTGGATCCTTTTGCTTTGCATTAGAATTTGTTCTTGCTGGTGAATTGTAGACACCCTTTCTGGCGGCAGCCTTGTGGACATGTTCCTTGTGTTCCTGCTCCTATATAGGGGATATAATGACAGTGCAATAAGGCAGATTTTTCAAAGTTTATTGTAATGCCTAGCTGGGAGCAGACTGTGATTGTGTAATCCCTGGCTTGCAGAAGTTGATGCCTGGTAGTAGCAGTGAGAAGCCAGTCGTCTAGATATGGAAACACCTGGAATCCTCGACGTCTCAGGTGAGCCGTGACCACTGCCATACATTTGGTGAAAACCCTGGGGGCTGTGGCGAGACAAAAGGGCAGAGCTCTGAACTGGTAATGACTGGCTCCCAGCCAGAAGCGAAGGAATCTCCTGGAGCGCCTGTCCATTTTGATGTGGTAGTACGCATCCTGAAGATCTATGAAGCACATCCAAGTGTCCTGACGCATAAAGGGTAGAATGGACTGTAGCATGACCATCTGAAACTTTGTTCTTTGAACAGACTTGTTTAGTCTGCTGAGATCCAAAATCAGTCTCCAGTCCCCTGTCTTTTTTGGTACCAAAAAGAACCTTGAGTAAGTTCCGGATCAGTGTTGGTCTGCTGGGACTTCCTGGATGACTCTTTTCTAGCAGTTTTGAAACTTCTATGACTGCTTGGTCCCTCAGATTGGGTGGAACATCTGGAAGGGATTTGCTTGACGGTACGGGGGGGGGGGGGTTGAGAGAAGGGAATTTTGTAACCTCTGGATATAATTGACCGTACCCATTTGTCTTGCACTAAATTTTGCAAGGCTTTTGGGTACAGTGAAAGTCTTCCCCCGACTGCCTCCAGAGGCGGGCAGTTGGGCAACCCTTCGGGGATGCTGAAAGGGCTTCTCAGAGAAGGATTTTCTGTTGCCCTGGTTCTGCAGACCCCCTCTGCCATGAGGGCGGCATCTGTTGTTGTTGTTTCCCCCTCTGCCCCTGGAGGAAAAATCGCTATGTGTGTCAGGCGAGGCTCCCTGGGATTTTTGGAACCACATTTTACCACTCTTCTGACCCTTGGGGTATGGTCTGGAAGGAGTGGAAAAACGGACTCCCACAGCAGAGAGAGTCTTGCCTTCTTGCTCACACTAGTCAAAGTGTCTTTCACCTGTGTCCAAAAAGAACCATCAAAGGGGGTGTTGGTGAATGACGCTCTAAAAGGTTCCGCAAAATTTCACAGCCGCATCCATGCATGCCTCAAGGGCCACGCCCATACCTGCAGTTCTACTCGCACCATCGGCTGCATAGGAAATGAGCCTCATGGAGGAGTTGACTACAGAATTAAGGGTTGCCAGCTGGGAAGCCACTTTAGCTTGAGCCCCCTCAGCTGATGGATCTTGAAGGGTATCTCCGAGCTCTTTAAGGAGACCCCTCTGAAGCTGGGTAAAATGGCATAAGTAGTTCAGTGATCTCATAGAAAAGGTCCTGAAGCAAACGTTCACTTCCCGTATCTGTCCATGGTCCTAGACTCCTTGTTAGGAGGATGGACAGACGAAGAGGTTTCCGCTAACTCTTTTTTGGTGGCTGCTGCTACCACCATGGCATCAACAGGAACACCTTTGGTAAGGAACTGCTTATCATGGGGTGCTGTGATTAACATGCCAGGTCTCCTTGAAGTTGGTTCCACTGTATCCGGGGCTGGCCAAGCCTGTTGAGCCACCACGGACATAAGTGGATCGAAAGGCAGAGAAACCCAGGAGGTGGAACGTCGGGAACCGAACGCATCCAGGAATACACACTCATCCTTGGTAGTCGCTAGGGTATTCCAGTTCCCCTCTGCTTAAGCATTTCGAGGATGTCCAAAAAGGAAACATCTTCAGAGGGGGATCTCAGGGACCCTTCCGAATCATCTAAGTCTGTATCAGAAGTGACAGACTCAGGGGAGTCAATGTGCTTCCTCTTGCACTTCTTCTTACGAGGGGGCTCCTCTGAATGATCAGGGGAGGCCTCGGAAGAAGAGGAAATGCCCAATGGGGCGCCCTGGAGTGCCGGTTCCCCACGCTTCGGGTCTGGAGGAGGAGCAGAGGTTGGCACAGGCACTACATGGGGATGCAGCCGATGGAGCCGATAGTGGAGCTGACTCAATGGCCAGCACACTCTTCATGACATTGAAGGTGTCCCTGCCACAATGCAGAGAAAGCTCCGGTTCCGAGGAAATCGGAATCTTTCTCCGCACCGAGGGAGACGGCTCCGAGGCTGATGTAGGAGCCGAGCTCACCTGCGCTCTGAGAGGGAGAATGGGGTCGGACAAGGGTCTGATGCCAATTGCCCCCTCGGAGCCAACGAGGGAGCCCGGCACCCAAATCCCTCGACAGATGGCACCATCGAGGGAATTGGAGCTGACAATGGAACCGAAGGAGATAGAGTTATCGGAGCAGACGGTACCACAACTCGAGCACCAACGAACTCCGGCTCCGAACTCAATGGAGTCGGAGGAGGTACATCGATAGAAGTGGATGGAGCAGACACCTGTTGAGGAGGGCTGGACAACATCTTGGCAAGTGCCTGCGACTTTAGCAACCTACTGACCACTCTCTCCACATCATGATCCGAGAGCCTAGAGGATCGAGAGGAGTGAGAAGATCTGTGACTGCGCTCGCTCTGAAGCAGGGGAGACAGAGGAGCCAAATGCATCGATTCCAGAGAAGGGGACCTCAGCCTCTTGTGGCTCCATGAAGGCTCCTAAGTTTGTGATGGAGCCGATGGGGAGATAGTCTTATCAGTTCCAGCCAGAACCGAAGTAGCAGGTAGAGTCTGAACCAAAGACAGCGCTGAACTTGGAGCAGATGATTTGGTAGATTTAGGGGATTTCACAGGCTGAGTCTTGACCGGTGAATCCTGGGGCTTTAAAAGGCCCCTAAGAATAAGCTTATTCTTAGGGGCTTTAAAAGGCCCATAAGAATAAGCTTATTCTTACGCTCCTGCAGAACTCTTGGACTAAATGCATGGCAGATAGAACAAGAGTCCTGCAGGTGCACAGCGCCTAAACAATAGACGCAAGAAGTGCGCCCATCTGTCAGAGACATTTTCTGACAGCATGAGTCACACTTCTTGAACCCAGACACCTTGAATTCTTTGGACATCCTGTAACAAAATATACAATAGCTAACCAATCAAAATACAGTCTACAGAAAAACACAGTATACTACAGACTAAAGCTAAAGTTTTTTTTTTTTATATGAAAGCCTCTAACTCAAATGGCTGGCCTATAAAGAAGGTAGAAGGAAAGCTTCTAACTTAAACGGTTAACCTGACAGGAAAAGAATAAGGAGGAGGGGAGGGGGAGAACTCTCTAAATTAAACGAGTTCTAAAGGGAAGGGAAGGAAGATACAAATACACACTTAGCTAACACAACAAATATAAGACTAAAAATTAACAATAACCCCTAGGAAAAAGACTATTTCGAGTAAAAACGTTCTATAAAGAAACTTTATACGAGCCTGAGCCAGAAAAACGACACTCACAGCTGAAGCGGCAAACAAGATCTGGGTAGCTAGCGCTAGGCATCATGGGATAAGGGGTAGCCTCGAGCCAGTAAACATCTGGGTAGCTCTAGGCAAACAAGGTCTCCCAGTTTCCAAAGTGACCTTATCCAGGTGGTTGTCTCACATTATCACTTTCATTTATCAATTGAGAAACAAAAGAGTTGCCTATCAAACCGAAAGGTCATTCTATTAGGGCTTTGGCCACTTCTGTAGCCTTCCAATCTAGGTTGCCCATGGATTCTATCTGTGCAGCTGTTACGTGGGCAAACCCTCATACCTTTATTTCTCATTACAAGCTAGATATGGTCTCCAGGAGCAGAGCTGACTTTGGTTCCACTGTTCTGAAGAGTCTGTTCCAATGAGCCACCCAGGATTGTAGGTGCTAGGGACGCTGTCCCAACCAGCAAGAACGAAGGCGAGATAGACAACTTAACATTAAGAAGTTATGTACCTACCATAACGTTCCATGTTAGTTGTTTTCATCTCACCTTCTTTCTTGCGTCCCACCCTCCATCCCCCTGTCCTATTGGATCGAGAGGGGTTTTGGTTTCAGTGGCTGAGTGTTCTCTGGTTTGTTTCCTCTACTGACTTATGCCCAACCTGTTTGTTTGGACAGGTTGATTCTCTGGCTATGTCTGGGGTTAGCTATTTCAAACAACATCTGGGTAGCTCGCGCTAGGCATCATGGGATCTGATCCCAACCAGTAAGAACGAAGGCGAGATAGACAACTTAACATCAAATATTGTAAAACCAGATAACAACTAGCACTGAATGAGGGCTGGTTGTGTTAGCACCAACTAGGAAAAAAAATTTCCATTTGCTAATATAGGATTTTCCAGTAGCAGGCTTTCTTGCCTCAATTACTATCTGCTGCACATTGTTGGTACACAGGTTCCTGAAGGAATAAAAACCCTTTCATCCAGGCAGCCCACTGAAGATTACTAATCAAGATGCATCAGACACCCTTGTTTTTGTATGAGTAGATCCAGTCTGTGAGGAAACTTGTGCTAAATGCTCATAGCTACTTCCAAAAGAAGTTAAGAAGCATGGTTGTGTGGTCCACTGACCTTGAAGGGTTCCTTCTGAATCCTCAGAAGCACCCTGGAAATATAGTGGAAAGGGTGGAAAAGCATACAGGAACATTCCTGTTCAAGGAAAACAATAGGCATCCATCTTCCAGACCATCTTGGATGGAGTCCTGGAACAGAATCTAGCTAGTTGATTGTTCAGAGAGGAGGCAAAGAGGACTACTTGAGGAATTCCCCAGATAAGGATCAAACTCCTGATCTAGTTTCTATACATGAAGTCTGCCCTGGTGCTGCTCAGCTTGTTTGCCACACAATTTCATTCTGACAGAATGCAGGATGCCTATACAGTGAGATTATTCTGTGAAGCTATCTCCCACGTTATCAAGGCTAGTCTGCAAATGTGACACAACACAGGTCCCCCTTACCCGTTGATGTACAACATGACTGTGGTGTTGTTTGTAACCACTTGAAGAGGTCCCGGGCCCAAAGATGGTTCAGAGAGTGTCTTGATCATAACGAAAACATATAACTCCAAAACCAATAGCAGTAGAAAACACCAAAAATTCCAAAAAGTCAAGTGATAGGATGGAAAAACTTTAATCCATACAATGCATACGTCCTGGTACCTCGGCAATTCGCCTTCAGTGGAACAAACAATCATGTAAACCCATCCTTTAAATACACACATCAATTCAATACTTCATTAACTTATTAACTCTTCAGTCGCCAAATATCAAAAATATTAATACATGAACTTCTAAAAATACATCCAAAACACAGAATGTGATAAATACATATACAAAAAACTACACTTTATCAAATATATAAATTTATATGTATACAACGTAAATAAATAAATTGAAAAACTAACTACATAATTAAGCCACTATCCAAATTCATCCCTCTGGGATGTAAAGTATGATATCCCAAAATCATTTTATATTCTAATCTACTCAATTCAACCTTAAAGTTGCCAACATGAAAATGTGTTCTAGCCAACACACTGTAAAAAAACCCTTCTATGTTACCATTATGCATATTAACAAAATGTGATGCCACAGGACTATCCATATTACCCCTCCTAATATCCCCTAAATGTTCCAAAATACGCACCTTCACTTTCCTAGTGGTTTGTCCAATATACCATTTGGGTGTAATACAATTACACCCCAAAATATAGATGACCCCAGAAGACAGGCAATTAAATTTCTCAAAGTCCATATACCTTTTTCCATTTATTTTTGTTCCATGCAAATTTCTTATTTTATCACAAACCAAACAGCGGCCACAACTTCGCATGCCAACATTACTGTCTACAGAATATTCCAATTTTTTATTCAACAGTTCTTTCAAATTATTGTACCTCCCATAAGAAAAAATAATATGCTTAGGAAACAAATACCCAAATTGAGCATCATCACAAACATGCCATAAATTCCTAAGAATATTTTCAACCATGGTAGAAAAATTGGAATATCTGGATACAAAAAATATATCTTCCTGCACAGTAGTAGTCAATGGCTGATCCCAAAACTTATAACCTCCTCTTCTGCAAGCTCCCCTTCTAGATCCTATGGCTCCACATAATCTATTTTTAATCTCAAAAAGAGATGCTCTCTCATACCCTCTGGATGAAAGCCTAGTGACGATTTCGTCACAGGCTTCATCCCATAAATTCTGATCAGAGGTATTCCTTAGAATTCTTTTGAATTCTCCTTCCGGAAGAGCCTTTATCAAATGGGGAGGATGCATACTACTGGCATGCAAAAAGTTGTTGACCGCTGTAGGTTTCCTGAATGGTTTGTGTTGAATCACATTATCCTTGCCTATATAAAACTCCACATTCAAAAAAGGTATGTTACTTAAAGAGATCTGGGCGATGAACTTCAACCCATGAATATTACCATTCAGATCATCCATGAAGTTGTCAAACAAAACTGTGTCACCCCTACAAACAAAAATAAGATCATCAATGTAGCGTCTATAAAAGACCACATTATTCACAAAAAATCTGTTTTGAAACAAATTCTTTTTCAAATTCACCCATGTAAATGACTGCATAAGTGGGGGCAAAAGCTGCCCCCATAGCAGTTCCCTTAACCTGTAGAAAGAAGTCATTTTTCCACCTAAAATAATTGTGTGTCAAACTAAACTCCAATAGACACATCAAAAACATGGTACGAGGCCCTTCTCCCATCATTTTACTCATTGCCTCAATACCCCACCTTTTGTTTATATTAGTATATAAAGAGCATACATCGACAGTTGCCCAATAAAAGTCTTCCTTCCACTCTACCCCACATAACGCATGACATATCTCTTCAGTATTTTTTACATGGGAACAGACTCTGGAAAGATATTTTTTAAAATGAAAATCCAAAAATAGATTCACTCTTTCAATAAAAGAGCCTATTCCTGACACAATGGGCCTTCCTGGAGGATCTGTCATGCTTTTGTGTATTTTGGGGATAACATACATATAAGGGTGACTAGGTTGTTTGACTATTAGCTTCCTCACATCTTGATTAGAAAGAAACCCTAATCTTTCACCTTTTTCCAACAAATCAATGAGTTCATCTGAATATGTTTGTAAAGGGTCACCATCCAATTTTACATATGTGTCTTCTCCCAATAAAGACCCTATAATGGTCTCATATTTATCAATATCCAAAATCACCCAATTCCCTCCTTTATCTGCTGGCTTCACTACGATCTTATCTAACTTTGTTCTCAAATCCTTCAGGGCCATCCATTCACATTTACTTAGATTAAAGGCCCCATGTTGTCCACAAAAAGTTTTGAAAGCTTTTTCAATGTTAGAACACACCACATGTTCAAAAGCATTTAGAGCAGCACAACATCTAGGAGGCATAACTGTACTATCGCTTGAAAAATTAGGTACATCAATATGCCCATAACCCTCTCCAAACCCTACATCCTCACCTGGGTTAACATCATCACAAATCATGCTTTCATTTACATTTTCAAAAATAGAAATGTCAACATAATCATAAATACTCAGATTTAATAGTTCATCCTCTGGCTGAATATTGTTCACTACTTCAACTTTAGAAACACTTTTACGTTCGGAAAAGAAAACTCTCAAATTTAATTTATGAACAAACTTCCGAACATCCGTTAATATATCAGCCAACTGGAGAAACTTAGTCGGCACAAATTTAGTGCCTTTAGAAAGCAGATTAATCATATCATCAGACAAAACCACATTAGAAAGGTGTGCCACATTAATATCACTACAAAATGTCTCAATTAGTGTGGAAGGGTCAGTCACAAAATCCAAAATGGTAACGCTTTATAAAAAAATGTCATTAGTCCTGTGTTCACTAACATCTTCCAGTCTGGCGTCAACAGGCCGTTTCAAGTTACAGGGTGCCGACAACTCAAAAGGCAAAGAATAACTTACTTCATGTTTTTTGAAGTAGACGAAACAGTGGTGGTGACATTCGCCTAACCTTGATTTCTACCTGACCGAGTTTGCATACTCGAATGAAATTTCCGAGCAGAATGTTCTCCCCTCTGATTCTCCACACCACCTCCAACAGGCACATCTGAAACATCATCATCAAACAATACATTCTTACGGCTTCCAACAGTCTCAACCAATGAACAAGAAGACGCATCCTCACTTCTGGTCGTACGTCTCCTATACTTAGTCTGAAAACGACGCCCCCTCCGTGGCCAATTCCGTGGCCAATTATACACCTCATTTCTTTCAAAGTCTTTAACATCTCTATTTAATTTAGTCTTTTTCCGACTCATGACATCGCTTTCAACTTTAACAATTTTTTCACTGATGTTATTAAAATTCACCTGAAACACATTTGATGAGGTTTTATTAATCAGTTCTTGTTGTAGTTCAACTATTTTCTTACGCAACTTTTCAATATTCCTGTCATTTCTTTTAATGAGAATTCTCAACCAATTCAGTGAACATTCCTGTGCAGCCTGTCTCCATTCTAACAATAAGTCATTTTCTTCTTCAGCAAAACCACCAGCTGGTAATTTGTCAATACACAAACCCCTAGGGGTAATGTTAAGAGCCACATATTTTTCCAAAAGTTTAGAGTCATAAAAAATAGATACTTCTTTAGCCATTAAGCGTTCTAAACGAACGAACTCCTCAGAATATGACTCACCAGTGTTCCATAGACCACAAATCAGAGGCAGCCAATTTCCGCTCTCTTTCTTTCAGCAATTCAGCAAACAAAAATTTCTCAGCAACTTGACTTCTTTCGGAAACACTCTCCATAACGAAAACATACAACTCCAAAACGAATAGCAGTAGAAAACACCAAAAATTCCAAAAAGTCAAGTGATAGGATGGAAAAACTTTAATCCATATAATGCATACGTCCTGGTACCTCGGCAATTCGCCTTCAGTGGAACAAACAATCATGTAAACCCATCCTTTAAATACACACATCAATTCAATACTTCATTAACTTAACTCTTCAGTCAGCAAATATCAAAAATATTAATACATGAACTTCTAAAAATACATTCAAAACACAGAATGTGAGTACTTGACTTTTTGGAATTTGTAGTGTCTTGATCATAACAAGCATCTCCTTAATAGTTATGTGCTTGTATGTGTCCTTGGTGTAACACACCCCTTGTACTTTTATCCCTCCTGAAACTGTTACTCAAGCTAAATCTGAAGCATCTGTGGTGACTGACTGTTCTGGAGGAGGGAGGGAGAAGGGGAGACCTGGTTTTAAGGTTATCTGTTGTCTCCACCAAAAGATTTCTCTTCTGACAAACACCAGCACTGGGATTTGAAAAGATAAAGGGTGTTGATGCTGGGACCAGAGAGATTTCAGACACCACTGTAGCTTTCTCATGTGGAGTCTTGCAGTGGGGTATCATGAGAATCACAGATGCCATGAGACCCAAAATCCTGATGTATTCCCTCTCAGTAACTGAAGTCTGAGTGGAAAACCTTAATTAATATCTATTTTTTCCTGTGGAAGAAAAGCTCTTTGAACTAAAATGTCTAGCTGACACCTCAGGAACACAATCCTGTGTGGAAGAGTGAAGAAAACCAGCTTGTGTAAGAGCTCTCTCATCCACAAGACAGAGATTTCTGACTATTTGAAAAAGACTCTGCGAAGATAAGCAAGTCGTCTAAATATGCAAGAATGTCGGTACCATGTAGCCCACAATGAGCTATAAAGAATAGCTGTGTAAAATCTTACCAGACCCATAGATGTCCTTCTCTTCTATGTTGCAGTATTCTTTACATATCAGTTGTATTCCGCCAGTCGACCTGACGTCTGGCCTGTATACAGAAGCTAATTGCCACTGCCAGTATGTGGGACGTCGCACGAAGTGACTGAGAATGTCAGCCATAAAAGGGACATCCGCACGTACCATCCTCAGAATAAGGTAGCCCCATGAGGAAAGAAATGCAAGGCCACAACACAAGAAGTCATCCTAGGGAAGAACAAGTAGTAGGGGGAGGCAGGAGGGATAGAATACTGCAACACAGAAGAGAAGAACATCTATGGTTACGGTAAGATTTTACACAACTACTCTATGTTCTTCTATTCAATGTTGCTGTATTCTTTACATATGGGGGAGTGCAAAAGCTCGGCAGGAACCCAGGGAGGAGGAAGGCTATGCAGAGGCATTTTCTACAAATCCATGCAGAACTGCCCTAGCAAATCCTGCTCTGGATTTGGAAATGGTGTCTAGCTTGTAATGTTTTGTAAAAGTATTAATAGATGACCAACTAGTAGCTTCCAAAATGGAATGAGCATCTAGACCTTTGAAGAAAGCACCAGAGGAAGCAACAGATCTGGTAGAATGGGCCTTAACAGATGATGATGAGGATTTCCCATGGAAGTCATATCAAAACACAATGGCCTCACAGATCCAGGAAGAGATTGTTTGTTTGGAGACAGGTAAACCCAGAGCCCTGGAATGAAAGGACACTAAGAGTTGATCAGACTTCCTGATAGACTGTTTTGTCAAGATAAAATCTGAACTGTCTAGGTGTATCCAAAGAATGCAGAGCCCTCTCACTAGGAAACTGATGTGAGAGAAAGAAAGTGGGCAACTGAATGGACTGATTAAGGGACAACTCATTCACCACTTTGGAGATGAAAGATGGATTAGTTCTCAAGGATACCCCTATCCTTGTGAAAAAAACAAAAAGGGGGGCAAAGCCATCAATGCCGACTCGCAGAAACCCTTCTAGCAGAAGTTAAAGCTACTAAAAGTGCAAAACTTCAGAGAAGCAGAGGCCACTGGCTCAAAAGGGCCTGAGTGAGCTTCTCTAAAACACAGTTTAGATCCCAAGGAAGAGGAAGTGGTTTCCTGGGAGGTTTTATGTATAGGACACCTTTAAGGAAATGCTTTACACCTCTAGCTTGGAAGGTGACACCTTCAAGGAAAGGCTTTACCTCTAGCCTGGAAGCTAAGGGGGGGGGGGGAGTCGATGGCAAAAAGGCAGACAGAGCAGAGCAGTAGACTTTGACTGAGAAATATTAAAGTCCACTATTAAACAACTCACACAGATAAGAATGTACTAAGGGAATGCCCACAGAGAGGGGTTCCTGTTTTCTTTTCTGGCACCAGATAGAAAATCTTTTCCACTTGGAAACATAAGATTTCCTAGTATTGGGTTTCCTGGGCTCCTGCAAAACCTTAAGCCTAGAAAAGAGATGCCTAAAAGGGATCAAAAGTTGATCGCCCACAAGGTCAGCTGCAGAGATGACAAATGTGGATGAATTAAGGATCCCTTCTCCTGAGTAAGTCCAACCAGTGAGGTAACTTGTAGTGATGACCCTTGGCTCGTTGTAGAAGAGGGAACCAATGCTGTCTTGGCCAAAGGGAGGTCACTAACAAGATTTTTGGGTTGTCCTGCAGAATTTTCAGCAGAACATTCTGAATTAGAGGGAAGGGGGGTAATGCATAAAGAATCATCCCCTTCCATGTGGAAGAAAGAGGGGACTCTTTCAAAGCCTGAGTGTGAAGGACCCTGGCACAAAAAAGAGGAAGCTGTCTGTTTAAAGGGGTGGCAAAAAGATCCATTTCTGGAGTACCCCACCAGTGAACTAGAGCTAGGAACACCTTCTTGTGAAGCATCCACTTGTGAAACTGTGTGATGGAGCTGATTAATGCATCTGACACTGAATTCTGATAAGGTAGGTACACGGCATGCAGAGTGACTTTGTGTTGGAGAGCCAATTCCCATGCTTTGATGGCTAATTGACAAAGAACATAAGATTTTGTGCCCCCCTGCTTGTTTATATACCAAAGGGCCATATTACTGTCTGTAAGGATCCTGAGCAGTCCTGGCAGGAATACAGGATGAAAGGTCTGCAAAGCGAGAATCAGAGTCCTCATCTCTCTGATGCTGATGTGCTCCCTCTGTTGAGAGGGAGACCAAAGCCCCTGAACCTTCCTGGAAGCAAAAGTTGCTCCTCAACCTAACTCTGAGGCATCTGTAAAGAGCTGCTGAGCCAGTTGTGGTACTTGAAGTGGACAGCCAGGATTCAGACTGAGTTGCTGCATCCACCAAAGCAGCTCTGTTTCCAGACAGGGAAGAAGAGGAATCAAGACATCTAAAGGATGAGCATGCTGGGACAAAGTGGTCTTTAGAAACCACTGGAACTTCCTCATGTGTGATTTATTACATGTGTGTATGTAATTTTGCAAAAGGCAGCATGGGGACTGTGGAAGCCATAAACCCTAGTAGTCTCAGAAATTCCCTGGCTGTGACGGAAGAAAGAGACAGAAGGGACTCCATGAAACCCCTTAGAGAGAGGACTTTCTTCAGAAGGCAAGAAAACCATCATCAAGTCCGTTCAGAACCTGCATCCCAAAAAAATGAGATCTTGGGAAGGGTTTAGACTGGATTTTTTGAAAGTTATTGAAAATCCTAGTCCCTGCAGAAAGGGAATAGCTATGGCAAGGTGTTGTTTTAATAGATCTGGGCTGCTGGCAATGAAGATGGCGTCGAAGTAGGGGTAAACCTGAATCCCATTTACCCTTAGATAGGCAATGGCTGGAGTCCTTAGAGCAGTGGAGAGACCAAAAGGCAAGGCAGAGAACTGAAAGTGCAAAGAACCCACCAAGAAATGCAAGAACTTGCTGAACTGAGAATGAACAGGGATATGTAGGTAGGTATCCTTCAGATCCAGAGAAGCTAGGAAGGACTGAGGAGGGATCAGGAGAAAAAGACTGCAGAGATAGCATCCTGAAAGAAGGCACCACCAGGAAGGTATTCAAGAGGGAGACATCTACAATAGGCCTCCAAGGACCATCTTTTCTTGGCACAAAAAAACATCCTAGAGTAGAACCCCTTTCCCTGTTAGTCTGGAGGGACAGCCTGCATTTTTTTTTTTTATTTTACATTTGGATTACCGGGAAAGTCCGACTGGAACAAGGTCTATTTACAGCGGAGGCCCGGGGAGAAAAGCTCCATAATATAATAGTACAAATACAACAAATGACAAAAACATTTCTGTACAGAGGCATATGTACAATCAGAGATCCATGTCTTTATAGGACAAACACATAATCCACGAATGACAGAAAATTTCTATACAGTGGCATATATACAATCAAGGAGATTTTTCGTACCTTAGTTTGATGTGAGCAAGCTTTGTATATAGATAGCAAAACTTTGAGTTCCCTATTGGTTGTACAAAGCATAAAAATGAAGGAATGGAATCTGGAAAATAATGCTATTTGGGAGATATGTCATAGCATGAGAAATAGTTTGTAGGATAGTAGTTCCTGATGGGGAATATTTGAGTAATACAGAATAGCTGAGGTAAGCAGTGAGGAGATGAGGTGTGGCAAGTTAGGAGGAAAGCAGAAAAGATTTTATGTGATACAGGGACATGGTGCCTTTGTCTGAGAGATGAGAAATTAGCAAGGGATATAGATGAAGTTGGCTGGATGGGGGCTGAGATATCCCCTGGAAGGGAGGAAGAGTCTTCCAAGTCATAAAGTATCTGTTTTGAATGATGAAAATGACCTAGGAGTGCTGAGTGATTTCCATCGATTATGAAAGGGAAAGAGAAAGTTGAAGAGCTAAAGCAGTATGACTTGGAAGAAGCACTTAGTCATCACAGAAAACTTGGTCTGGGCTGAAAGGGCTGCTGAGGAGCAAGGGCAGTAGCAACAGACTGACTGTTGTGGTCTCCTGGAAGACTTCTTCTGCCTATGTCCAGATGAGACAGAAGAGGAGCGAGTGGGCATTCTGATAAATGGAGACTTGGCAGGAACATTCCTATGGAATTGAGAGACTGGGGAAACAAGCAAGTGTTTCAAATCCTGGAGCTCCTTACCCTTTTCTTTCAAGGATTTAGAAAGCTCTTCAGCTGCTGTGCCAAAGAGGGCAGAGTTATCCAAAGGCACATCAAGCAATTTGGTCTTTATGTCATCAGAAAGTGACTGAAGGCGTAACCAAGAATGCCTTCAGAGTACAGATGCAGAAGCTGCTGCCCTGGAAGATGGGTCCACAGCATCATAACTACATTTGATGGAATGTCTTGCTACCTGGGAGGAAGCAAACAGAAGTATAAGAATCTGTGATTTAGCCTCTGAATCAGGTAATTGAGAAAGACTCTAGGAAGCCTGGAAAGAAAGGCCAGCAGTACCTAGACATATGTATCTGGTAATTAATAGCTCAAATTACTAAGGTGGAAGAAGTATAAACCTTCTTCCCCAAACTTTCCAAAACCTTGCTTTCCTTATCAAAAGGAAGGAGCTCTGCAGAAGGTGACATGCAAGAGGATTTGTCAGATGTAAAGCAGGTTTAGCAGAACGTTTAAAAAGAAATTTACAGTCATCGGCGACCTTATAAAACCTGTCAGATCTTTTAGGGGCAGGAGCCTGGGAATCTGGATTTTTACAGGATGATGCAAAAGCATATAAGAAAGCTGGAAGCACTGGTGGAACTGCTGATGGAGCAGGGGCTTCCAACTGGAGAAGGTCATAGTAACTTTTCTGCTCCTCTGAAATTTGAGAAGAATCCCATTTGAAGTATTCCCTCATCTTATTAATAGTTTCCACAAAGGAAAGCTCTTCCGAAGGGGAATCTCGGCATTAGACTCCTCCTCTGGAGATCCTGCATGACATTAACAACAAAAGGCAGCAGCAAGGAAATAAATCCACTATGGAGTACTTATCTGAAGCTGGAAGGCAAACCAATGATTTCTGCTCCAACAACAATACCACTATTACCCCTACCAATTACACCAAGGTGCTAAGTGTGGAAATAGACAATCACCTCAGATTTCACCTACACATTACCCAAACTATAAAGGAAAGTTCATAAAAAACTCGGACAATTCTATCGTAACAAACCCTTTCTCTCAAATCACTCCAAAATTACAATAGCTAGATCACACTATCTACCCTACTATATGCCTCCCCTATTTTCACTAACCTTCGTAAAACTGATCTAAACAAACTCGAATCCTGCTATAATAAGATAGCTAGATTTGCTACAGGCTCATCCTATAGAACACACCACTGTGAATGCCTCAACAAACTTAACTGGCTAGAGCTTCCATTCATACTTCAAACCAATCAACTTTCACTAGCCCACAAAACAGTACACCACTAAGATAAAATCCTATCTCTACAACACCTACTTCTCCCTCACACCACTACAAGAACCTTAAGATCTAGCACTCAATCACCTTCAGGTCACCAAATTTAACAATGAGGCAGGCAAAACTGTCTACAGCCACTCTATCGCTAAACTCTGAAACTCCCTACCTGCCAACTTAACATCCAACAACTCTACCTCTCAATTTAAGAAACTCCTTAAAATTCACTTTAGGAATAACAGGCTATGCTCCTGTCTCACCCCTGGATAATAATCTAGAATATTACTAATTCTCACAGCTTGTCTTGTAACTACTGAGATTGACTATGTATGCTTCTCATATTTAGGAACATTATATGTACAGTCTTAATTGTTGTACTCATGAATCACTTTGAATGTATACTAAATACTGTCCTTTCTTTCACAATGTTAGCCTGCCTGAATGTATGTTACATGTAATACCTGTAAATGTTCAATGTATTTGCTGGAGCTTTTCTCCCCTGGCCTCCACTGAAAATGGACCCATATCCAGTCTTACTCTCCCGGTTTACAAATGTAAAATAAACAAATAAATAAATAAATCTGACAGCAGACCAAACGTAACAGTCAACCTTTCCAAATGGCAGCGAAAAAGTTCTGTGGATGGTACATGCAGACATCCCTTTTATGACCGATGTTCTTTGTGACTTTGTGAGACGTCCCATGTACTGGCACTGGCAATTAGCGTTTGTACAGGTTAACTGGTGGAATACAACCCAAATGTAAAGAATATTGCAACACTGAATAGAAGGACATCTAGAGTTGGACACTTTGTGAACACTCCTGGTGCAGTGGATAGTCTAAAGGCTAAGGCAGAGAATGGACATGGTGATCCAGACAAAATCTTACGGAATGTCTGAAGTCTGGATGAATAGGGATGTGATAAGCTTCTGTTAAGTTTAGTGTTACTCGGAAACTTGAAAGAGGAAGAATATGTAACAAATGTTGTGAATTGACATAACTTTGAATTTGGGCACTATCAAAAACAGGTTTAGGAAAGACAGATCGAGAACTGGTCTCCAGGCATTTTCTTTCTTTGGCACCAGGAGCATCCATGAATAAAAACCCTTGCCCACTTGGAAAGGAAGGGACTATCACTTCTTGAGACAGCATGGGATAAGGAACAGGTGGAAACGATAGAGTCTGATCTGGAGGATGAGGAATGACCCCTCCCCCGAAGAGGAGGAATTTCCTCACACTGCCATCTGCAGCCCTGATGAATGATTTTCAGAATCCCATATGTCTGAAACATGGAGATTCAGACTTTCTTGTAAAAAGGGGCCAGGGTGGGAGGGGGTCACTAGGTCTCTTGAATTCAGACTTACTGAACTGTCCTTGGTTTTGGGAGGTTTAAGACTTCTTATTAGTACTTCCTTTCAATTTCTTCTTAAAAGTCTGTTTACCTGAATTTTTATAAGACTGTTCATTCTTTTTTTTTTTTTGGTGAAAATTGGATGAAGAGATAAAAAATCCCTTGGACAATTTGGAAAAGGAGGGCTGAAAAATATTAAAAAAGATTTCCTGGATCAGACTGCTCCTTTCATATTTTTTAATCACTTCTGCAATACAGGAACAAATCACTAAATCCCTATCCAAGGGAAAACTCAAAATCTCATTTTTATCATCACCTGGGAGGTTCTGAGAATGCAGTTATGCAAACCTCCTAAAAACTACCAGTGGCCATAGGCCTGGAAGAAGTACCAACGTAGTCCTACACATACTGCAAACAATGAGTAGTGATCTGTGCAACAGAGAAAATAGAAAGTTATTAAAAAAGATTCTTCCTCACAAGAAGAAACTGTAGATACAGCATTCCTTATACTTAAGCAATACCCCCATAGTGCCTTTTTAGGCAAGGCTCAGACAAACCCACATCCATAGGTATCACAAGGGATAAGAAACTAAGAGTAATGCTACTCAACGCCAGAAGTCTAAACCTCAAGATGCACGCACTCGAAACTCTCCTTAGCATGGAGAACATCGATATCTGTGCAGTAACAGAAACCTGGTTCAAGGCTCCCGAGAGCACCCCAGCACTACCAGGTTATACCTCATACCATGATTTTCGGCCTCAAAACTTGGACCGAACCACAAAAGGAGGGGGAGTATCAATATTCGTCAAAGATACCCACACCTCCAGGTTGGTGGCACAGCACGAAGCATCAGAGACTATCCATGTGCAACTAACTGTGGGTAAAACTGCCTTCCAGTTTATAGCCTGCTACAGACCACCCTCCCAAACACAGGAACCCCACTTGGCCTTCCTGAGAATACTGGAAAATATGAAGGTCTCTCCAAACACCATTATATTGGGCGACTTCAACTACCCAAACATAGACTGGGAGCATTACTCTAGCTCCAACACCCTAGCCCAAAGGTTCCTAGAATTTATAAACTCAAATGCTATGGGACAACTTGTTACCACTCCCACAAGAGGGGAAAACATACTGGACCTGATCATCACCAACATGGAGACACTATGCTCCAGACCAGAAGTGTATCCCTCACTGGTAAGATCAGACCATAAACTAATCTCACTGGATATTCACATCCCGACCCCACCCCCTGCCCAGAAAACCACAGTGAAAAACTTCTCTAAAGCAAATTTCACACGTCTCAAAACCGAGACGAAATACTTCAAAGCCCCCGGGCCTGTGGAAAATACGGCCCAGACCGCAGAATCCTTTATAAACGCATTCTATGAACACCTTCAGGAATGCATGGATCATGCAATCCCAAATAAAACCAAGACCCAATCCTCCAAAGGCAGAAGTCCTGTCTGGTGGACCCCAGCCATAAACAAACTATACAACAGAAGGAGGAAGCTACTACATGATAGAGCAAAATCCCAAAAAGGGAAGGCATCTCTGATCAGTATTAGCAAAAAACTACGGGCACTCATAAAATCGTCTAAGGCCAGCTTCAGAGAAAAATTGCACAGGACACTAAGGATAATCACAAGGCTTTCTTTAGTTATGTTAGGAACCTGGGTGGGAATTCCCAGATATGCTCAGAATTAGTCCAAAATGACAAAAAATGCACCGAGCCCACAGACATTGCCAACATCCTAGCTGACAGGTTCAGTGCAAACTTCTCCCCCCTCTCCCCACCAAAAGGGCAAATATCTATCCCAACAGAGTGCTGCCCCCCTGACATCTCAGATGCTCAGGTAAGAGCCGCCCACTCCAAAGCAAAAAACACAGCATCAATGGGACCAGATGGTGTCCCGGGCTGCGTCCTACATGAACTCCAAGAAGAGCTAAACCCAAACATAAAACTACTGTTCAATCTTAGCCTTACTACAGGATATGTACCCAAAGAGTGGCGTACAGCAACAGTGGTCCCTCTCCACAAAGGTGGTGCCTCAACGGATCCTGGAAACTATCGCCCCATAAGCCTGACTAGCATGGTCTGCAAAGCTATGGAAAGGATCATCATGGACCTCATAAATAAAGATATTGGGGACCTACAGACACTGGATCCTACCCAGTTTGGCTTTGTTAAGGGCAGATCCTGCCTCTTAAACCTGGTCGATTTCTTTGAAACAGTCACCAAGGCCATTGACGAGGGGAAGGTGGTCCACACAGCCTACCTGGACCTCGCAAAAGCCTTCGATACAATACCCCACTTGGGCATTATAGATAAGCTCACCAGCTTAAATATAAACCCCTATGTCACTAGATGGGTTGCAAACTGGCTCAAGGACAGAACCCACATGGTTAGAATTGCTGGAGCCATGTCAGACTCCAAACCAGTTACAAGTGGCGTCCCACAAGGCTCAGTCCTGGGACCTCTCTTGTTCGGTATATATTTCTCGGAGGTACAGGCCAACACGGAAGGACTGCGGCTGACCAAGTTCGCAGATGACTGCAAACTGGGCGCCATAATCAACTCGCCAGCCGACACAAGCATCCTCCAAAAGGGCCTCAAGCTAAATGCCAAAAAGTGTATAGTCATCCCCTTTGGCAAAAACAAAGTGCCCACAAATTACCACATAGGTGGTAATCCATTAAGTACAGAAGAAGTCATTAGGGACCTGGGGACCCAAGTTGATAGCAATCTCTCATTTGACAACCACGTGGCCAAAGTGGTTAGAAAAACATTTTATATAGCCCACCTAATCATGAAGGGATTCACATCTAGATCAGGGGAGGTCATCGTACCTCTTTACTCATCCCTCATCAGGCCCATAATTGAGTACAATGCCCCTTTTGGGATGTACCTTACCAGACACCTGCAGCAACTGGAAAGACCCCAAAAGTACCTCACCAAGAGGATCAAAGGGCTCAAACAGATGCCATATGCTGCCCGGTTAAAGAAACTCCAGCTCTACTCAGTGGCATACCGCCTGCTCAGAGGCGATCTGTGCCTGACGTATAAAGCCATGTCCAACCCGGAATTAATGGACATGCTGCACCTCAGAAAATCCATATCCCATCGAGCTACGCGCTCGAGAGACTTGAACCTCAGCACTGAAATAAATAGGACATGCTGGATGGACAGATTCATAACCCAGAGGCTCCCTTCACTCTGGAATAAAATCCCAGTCCAGGTTAGGCAGAGTCCCACATTGACTCTCTTCAAGAGGAATCTTGATGAGTGGATGGGAGATCGCAGGTTTACTCCGGCTATCACTTCTGTGTCACTGTTAGACAGAGGCACAGTATACTAATCTCAAAAAAAGGCATAGCAAAATTAATTTAAAATGGGTGGCGAAAGCCAAACACACTCTGGCTAGGCTTATAAATGCCCTAGGGCAGATAGCCTAGTATGAACCTATGAACCTATGACCAATGAGCCTGACAATTCAAAATTCTGAAAATCAAAGTTGCAAAAGTAGACACTTTTTCCCATACCCATCAATAATTTTCCATCCTTATCAGAAGGGATATGCTTGGAATTAACTAAGCACTTAGCAACAGCGGGATCAACTAAAGCTACAGTTGATGGCTCAGCTTGAGAATAGTGTACAAAAACTTAAAAGAGAGAGGAAACGTGTACATCTTACCTGCCTTTTTAGGCACAGCTGTCTATCAAGAAAACTGCAGACAGTAACACACACATCCTCTAAAGCAGAAACAGGAGGAATGGGTGTAGGTTCTGGAAAATTCTTTTTTTAATAAATTATAGTATCTTCTGTGGGACTGAGAAACATCAGTGTTCCCCAACTGAAAACAGTAGCACATTCTAGCAACAGTCCCACAGAAAGAGACCCCCCCCCCAAGACAGAATCAGAAACTGAGCTTGCCTCATGAGTCTGAATCAGAAATCTAAGTTCTACGCTAAAAGTGTTATACAATGTCTGTGAGAGGGACCTGAATGACCTGTTTAACACTGATGAACATGGGTTAGTTAAAAAGTTCTATAATATATCTAGTAGTGAGTCACTAGCTTTGAAGGCACTTTGTAATACTACTACTATTTCCATTAGACCAGTGGACAAGGGAGGTGCACTAGTCATAACAGATGCTGAGTTTTACAATAATGCTGTACTGAACATGCTTCAGGCCACTGGGGTTTGTGAAGCTGTCAGACTCAATTTGATAAAGTCTGTAAGTAAAGATGTACATGTTTTGATTTAGGACTGTTTTCTGAGCAACTTAATTTCTAAAGAAGTTTTTGATTTTTGTATAGTTCACAGAACTTTGACTCCTACTTTTCATTGTCTACCTAACATACACAAAGCTATGAAAAATCCCCCATCAGGATGGTTAACAGAACCAATTTCTGTGTTTGTGGAAGAACACCTTAGCGTTGTGCTGAATGGGTTTAATATAGTGTAAAGAGATAGCTAACAATTCCTAGAGGATTTATTTGAATACGTCTCTGTCAACCCTTTGAATGAGAGTATTGGTTTTGCCACTTTGAATATTTTTTCTTTATTTAATGTCATCCCTAACAATATAGGTATAGAATATACATTTTTTTATCTAGACACAGAGAGTATAATAGTGAGTTAATGGACTTGATATGTATTTTCACTGAAGTGATTTTAGAGAATAATGTCTTCACCTTTCAAGTTAGACATCAGAAATCAGGAGTGACGATGAGCATATCATCGGACAATAGTTACGCTAATTGTGTTTTAGAGTAACTGGATTTGAACAATGTTATGGAAGGCAACATTTCTCCCCACTTCATAAAATTATACTGCAGATTTGTAGACTACGGGTTTCTTCTTTGGGTGGGGAGCTTAGAACAACTGAATGATTTTGTTATGTTTTTAAATCAATTGATTTCTTTCCGTAAGTTTACTGTGAATGCTTCAGTGAATGGGATGGATTTTCTGGATGTCAGGTTAGAGAAAGATGCTTTAAATAACCTCATTACTAACCAGTTCAAGAGTTGCCATAAGAATCATGTTCTCCACAGGCAAAGTCTACACCCACCACATGTATATAGGAATATAGTGAAGGGTCAGGCAATGAGGTTGTTGAGACTGAATAATACGGATGACAGATTTATTTGTGATACGATTCTCATGAAAAGTGAGTTTTTAGACAGGGGTATGGCGAGGGTGAGTTAAATAAAACAATAGATAATACTGATCTTTTATGCAAGGGGAGAGCTAACTTTTTATGGGTATGATATTTCACCTTACACAGCTAGAAGTGGAAGCACCTTAGCAATGAACGCAGTCCCTATGTTGCTTGGCTATTCTAGTAATATTAGTGCTATTTGCAATACAATTAAAAAGAATTGGGACATTCTAACTTCAGATGAGTTAG
Organism: Protopterus annectens; assembly: GCF_019279795.1. NCBI lineage: Eukaryota > Metazoa > Chordata > Ceratodontiformes > Protopteridae > Protopterus > Protopterus annectens. The sequence continues at coordinate 27,624,520 of NC_056743.1, forward strand.
TAAATAGGTTCGAAGCCAACTTTCAGATCATTAAAACGGATGCTTTGTTATAAGAATTGGAAGTCAAAGATGTGGATCGTACAGGTAAGTTTTCGTGCAGTAGATGCAATTTCTGCCATTTAATTGATAGGGAGAGCTTCTTTATACATCCAGGAACCAACAAAAATACTTTTTAAGGGTTTATCGAACTGTTCCTCATGTAATCTTTTCTATTAGCAAAATGTGTAATATATAAAAAATTTTATATTGGAAAAAATAATCGGTGTTTGCTAGAAAGAATCAGGGAGCATGTAACAGATATGACACTAAATAAGAACAGTTTAGCCAAGTATGTTTTAGAGGAAAGTGATACAAATAATTTTAATTTTAAGGTAAATAACATGACAGATGATGATGGTAGGTTAGGGGACCTTGCTAATAAGACGGAAAGTAGGGAACTTTTTTGGACATTGTATTTACAAGCGTAGAAATGTTTTGGTTTAAATGACCAGGTTTCTTTAAAACCTAAATTGAAGCAAAGAGGCTTGTTTAGACAGATTTAATATTTTAATTAAGGTATTCATGTAATTTGTGTGTGTTTAACTATTGGCTGTTTTTTTAGGATGTATTTATGTATTTAAGATGTATGTTTTTATTGTTTGTATGGTCTGATGAAGAAGTTTTTAACTGCAAAAGCACTTACCTCTGCATTCTATATTTTTATTAAAAATTCCCTGTCTGTACAGTGTTTTCTTATTTTTGTAATTTGTGATTTTGGATTATTACGCTGTGGGTCACTTGCTTGTTTTTTGGCGACTGCAGATATTGCACAACTACAGGTGAAAGCTTACCACACATACAAATCTAACTTGACTGTGCCTCCACCAAAGACAACCAAGGGAGAAACAGATCACCAGGCTAACCCTAGTCTGCTGTCAACTGTGTACACAACTAACAAAGTAGAACATCAGCTTACTGACTGATTAATGAGGAGAGGCAGAGGGACAGATACGACAAGGTAGTCCCAGGAGGACAGACTGCATCTTGTCATTCCCATAAAGGTAGGCTTAACATAAAATATGCAAACAACTGCAATTTAGCAATGTCTGTTAATCACAAGATTCCAGTAATGTAGCCAGATAACGAGACAGCCAAACAAACTAGCATAAATATGCTTTCCTATGACCTGATTAAACTGCACCTGTCTTTACCTGGGGTCTTAGAACAAGCAGAAAACAGACAGACTTGCCTCCCTTCCTACAACAGTCACTTTGCCTTGATATGCCCACTTGTTTTCTGCCTATGTACTCCAAACTTTGTGGTGTCTAAGCTTAGAGTACCAGTAATGCAAGTGGAAATGCTACAGTAAGAGGCTAACCCCTTAACGTGTAGCCATTATACATATTGTCTGCATTTCATGTTAGAAAAAAAAAAAAAATCCTAGTCCAAATTTAATCACAGCTCAGCATATTAGTAAATTAAGGTTTTTTTTTGAAACCTCATCCCTACATACTATGTTAGGAACAAGTCCAGCCCACAAATATGAAGCCAAAGCATTTAGAATTTACATTGAGAACATATTTTCCTTAATTACTTTTTGAACACATCTCTATATCTGGTCACTGACCGCGCTTCTAAATATGCAAGCAATGTCAAAAGAAGCGATGAATGCACTTTATCTCAGACCTTAAGCATTTTAAAGTCTTGCCTGAAGTGACAATAGTTTACCTTTCCTTAGTTTCCACTATAGACTACATTTGCCTCTGAAAAAGCAATACATTGGATGAACAAAAGAACTTTGCAGCCACATGCAAGATATTCTGGACACTGCAAAACAAAAACTAAAACCAGCCTTCTCATATGTTAGCACCTGTCAAAATATCAGCCATAAAAAGAAAAAAAAAAAAGAAAAAAAACAGTCCTGTTGCAAATTCAAGAACAATCAATAACTGTCATGTTACAAATTCAAGTATAATCAATGTTTCCAAGTTACTGTAGTATTACAAAGCTAGCAATATAGCTCAGATATTAGACAAACTGCAAATAAGCTGTAGCCAATAGCCTTAGGTTAAATTCATATAACCTCTGGTTGTAATATGGGTGCAAACAATTAGTTTCAACTATCCAGTTTTCCAAAAAGGGCTTCTACTTTATCTCGGAATAACTAATTTTTTGAAGCTTCAACCTGACTACAAATCAGTTGAGGTTTCAGTTTCAACCCCCCTTAAAAAGAAAAAAAGTGAAATGAGAGTATTTTTTTTTTTAGCGGAGCAAGCATCCTTGCACCTTCCGATCTGAGACTCTGCACTGCCGCAAACCCTTTACTTAAATATACAAACTCCACAACTGCAGAAACAACCAAAAAGGTGCACCACTGCAAGTGGACAAAAGACATAACCCCATAACCCTCACTGTAGTGACTCTTCTTGGAAAACAAAGAGCTTAATTAGGAATCAGAGAGTTTAAATTAATAAATTCAAACATTGTCCCTTTAAAACCCATCAACTATTGTGTTAACCCCAGATATTGGTGGTTAGTATATAGTTATCAGAACCAAGCATATTACTAAAATGTGCAACTGATACAAACTACAGGCTGTTTTTTGAACTACCACCTACTTAGTATCATCTCTCTCAAGCTGCTGGAAGATTTACTATAGAAGGACAAAAGCAAATAATCTTTAAAGGTCTTGGAATAATCTATACCGAATTAAAACCGGCTTCAATGATCCTCCAAAACAAAATACAATATAACTTACAATAGCATTTCCCAAAATACCTGTATCCAATCTATGGTAAAGATAACAAAATGCCTGATTTTTAATAAATACATTTAAAACAAATCAACTTTAACGTAACAGAAATGTGTGCACATAGTAACTGCATTAACATTGCAGTAGCGTAAAGGAAGAGCAGGGCAGCATCCCTATGGCATACATCAGAAGCAACTGTGCTATACTTGTTTGTAGACAGAGCTACATCCTCACTGTTTATACAAGGGCCTCTGGACTGGAGTCTCTATCAGCAATAAGTTAGTCAGGGCAGGGCCGCCAGCAGGCAGGCCATGTGCCAGGCCTGAAGTGCTACTGTGGCTACAAGTGCTTGATGATTTCTGGATGCAGAAAGACTGCACTGATCCCATGCCAAGAGCAACATGCAAACCAAAGAGGGAAGTTTGCAAAATCATAATACGACAGGACACAGGGCTATATATTTGATGGAATCTGAATATCCTTTGTGTGTTTCCAAGCTGTATAATTAGCTGCATTACTCACAAATAAAGGGGTTAGGTCTGGATGAAGAAGAAGAAAAATGTTTTATTACCCTTGAAGTACGAGTGCTGTAAAAACCACTCCCCTGAGAGTTTGGTCAATGGTCCCTGGCCAAAAGCTCAGTAAAATTATTTCTGAATTTCAGCTGACTGTAAACGGAGTAGAGCTGGGCTAAACCAGCATATTTTTAAGACATGTTTTTTTGTTAGACCACCCCCTGGGAATGTATAAAACAGCATCTACATACAAGAAGGAAAAATAAACTGGTCCAAAGACAAAATACACTTTTTGGTACTGGGGAAAGGACAGACCTGTGTTGCTGTGGAAAGCCTTTTACTTCTTTGAATATACCTAAGCATTACCTATATAGCAGGAGCTAGATTATTCAGAAAGACTTCAAAACAACCAAAGGTCGACTTTTTGTGCATATGTATACGTGAAGGGGGCAGGAGCAGATTGAAAGGTCCTTGTCTAAAAGTGCCGTTTGTTATGGGCAACCTACACATACTTTACAGTACTGCCTAAATCATCCCAATCCATAAAACTTACAGCTGCATCTTGGATAACATTTTCAAGTGCACAACTATCAAGGTCTGGCTAATGTAAAAAGTGAATTGGGGGGCAGGGCAGGTACTGCTGACACAGTGAACTGCTGCCTTTCGCTCTGTCAACTGCTCTCTCTCCAAGATTTATTTTATTCAGTTTCATCTCTCTCTCGCTCAGGATAACCAACCCAGCCTCTCACCAGGGTGGTGATGAATATTCCCCATTCCCAGTTGCTTTTATTTTACCCTACCCTTGTTTTTAGCTGAACAGCATATGCATGAGGTGTGCAAAAAAACATGGAGGGCACATATGGGCAGTCAGCTTCCCTTTCCACCAAAACAGAAGTGGAATTTCCCCAGATAGCAGGCTTCTATCTGCTCCTTCCCACTCCGTTAACCAGCTCCTCATACACCTGGTTCATCTGAAGCATAGTCAGACCTCCATCCCATTACATCACATGATGGTAGAAAGTTAGTCAGGCAGGTACAAGTCAAGTCTTGTCAGTTCCACCCTGGTTACCATCCTGGATTAGAATCGATTCTAAACCCTTCACCAACTTGATGACCCTAGCACCCACAGTGGGGTAAGCCATACTCCTCAATTTAAATTACAATGGCATGGGATAAACAAAATATCAAAGGCAGGGTAGAGGAGTAATTTTAATACAGATTATATTATAAAGAAAACCACTTAATAGAATGGGTGAGCAGGAGACAGCTCGTGCATGTTGGTCATTACCTGCAGCCACTTTGTGTGTCTTGCTTAATCTTAATAGGGTTAGGGAGATGGAGAATTGTGGGGGAGATGGGAAGTGAAGGAGGCTATTACATTAGGAGGAAAACAAAGATAGCAAGGACAGCACAGTTGAAAGCAAAAAAGGCAGCAGAATGGAAGCAAATGTTTTTTTATGTACAAAGCAGAAAGGAACAGAACAGGAAATAAATTGCTAAAGCTAGGCAAAGACAGGAGGGAGGTAACAGAAGACTTGGGAAAAGGCACCAGTATTGAATGAATCATTTCTTTAAGTCTTCACAAAGGAAAGCAAATGAAGAATTTATGCTGGAGAGGAGGCAGGGAAGACTGGGAAGAACGGTGCATTGGCAACAGGATAAAGAGGAAGTAGAACTGATGACAAAGGAGCAGAAAAAGAATCTGGGGATGCTGCTCACACCTGGACTACGCCACCAGTGGCAGACTGAGTGGGCACTGATGACAGCATACAGAATGCTACAGTGTATCCTTAGAGTAAGGGATTCCAGAAGTAAACATGTAACACTTCTACAAGGCTCTTATCAGACTGTACCTTGATTACTTTGTGTAGTTTTGGAGATAATACAATAAAAAATGTTGGTCTGATGGAAGGAATCTGGAGTGCAGTCAACAGAAAGATCCATGGGAGGGATGTGAAATAATATGACCAGTAACAACAGAAGACAGAGTCCTTTTCACTTGTTACAAAACAAGCAGTGGAGAGACGATTCTTAGTGTGTAACATCATGTCAGGAAACAGAGTGGGGCACAGGAAGTAGATTGAAAGAACAACTACTCCTTGGATCTGTGAAATTATTTTCTCACAGAAAAGGTTGTAGACAAATAGAATGGAGTACCAGAATGCCTGGAGGAGAGGGAAACCACGGAGCTATTGAAGAGGGTACAGAACAGGTGGAGAGAGGCGGAGGAGGAAAGGTGGAGGGGCCATGGAATGATGAATGCACTTAAAAGTTAGATAGCTAGGCTTACTGCTATTAAAGAAAGGGAATGCAGTATAATGTAACCTACAAAATTAAAAATGTTGCAATGGCTTTTCAATATCACAGCAGGGGGCTAGTATTTAATTTTACAGCAGAATCGCACAAAACTGTACACGCCTGGTGATAACTGTCTGTGTGTAATGATTTAATTGTAAAACTCAGCATGCAAGTACCTGCATGTCTTGGCAAAAATTCAACAGCTGCACTCATATCAAAGCAGAGGATGGATGTGAGGAACAGCAC